>NC_084637.1:35865429-35884474 GCF_033978795.1 Nerophis ophidion
TACTATCCAGTGTAGACCTGACACTGACTACACACCCACAACTACTATCTACTATCCAGTGTAGACCTGACACTGACTACACACCCACAACTACTATCTACTATCCAGTGTAGACCTGACACTGACTACACACCCACAACTACTATCTACTATCCAGTGTAGACCTGACACTGACTACACACCCACAACTACTATCTACTATCCAGTGTAGACCTGACACTGACTACACACCCACAACTACTATCTACTATCCAGTGTGGACCTGACACTGACTACACACCCACAACTACTATCTACTATCCAGTGTAGACCTGACACTGACTACACACCCACAACTACTATCTACTATCCAGTGTAGACCTGACACTGACGACACACCCACAACTACTATCTACTATCCAGTGTAGACCTGACACTGACTACACACCCACAACTACTATCTACTATCCAGTGTAGACCTGACACTGACTACACACCCACAACTACTATCTACTATCCAGTGTAGACCTGACACTGACTACACACCCACAACTACTATTAGTGACCTAATAGTCAACAACAGAACAGCTGATGAGCACAACACTGCCCTCTAGTGGAGGTCAATAAAAAAGACTACATAAGGAGGTTGCCTACAGCCACAGCTGTTAATGCCCATGTTTTGGTGTGAGCCACATCCTGTAGTTGGAGCATTTATGGTGGTTGTCACTAGTCCTTTAGTAGTTTGAAGTGGGAGTCACTGTTGTTGTTTGAAGTGGGAGTTGTGTTGATTGAGTTGTGAGTCAGTTGTGTTGTTTGAAGTGTGAGTCAGTTGTGTTGTTTGAATTGTGAGTCAGTTATGTTTGAAGTATGAGTCAGTTATGTTGCCTGAAGTGTGAGTCAGTTATGTTTGAAGTGTGAGTCAGTTGTGTTGCTTGAATTGGGAGTCAGTTATGTTTGAAAAGTGAGTCAGTTATGTTGTTTGAAGTGTGAGTCAGTTATGTTGTTTGAAGTGTGAGTCAGTTGTGTTGCTTGAATTGTGAGTCAGTTATGTTTGAAGTGTGAGTCAGTTATGTTGTTTGAAGTGTGAGTCAGTTATGTTGTTTGAAGTGTGAGTCAGTTGTGTTGCTTGAATTGTGAGTCAGTTATGTTGTTTGAAGTGTGAGTCAGTTATGTTGTTTGAAGTGTGAGTCAGTTGTTTTGTTTGAATTGTGAGTCAGTTATGTTTGAAGTGTGAGTCAGTTATGTTGTTTGAAGTGTGAGTCAGTTGTGTTGCTTGAATTGTGAGTCAGTTATGTTTGACGTGTGAGTCAGTTATGTTTGAAGTGTGAGTCAGTTATGTTGTTTGAAGTGTGAGTCAGTTATGTTGTTTGAAGTGTGAGTCAGTTGTGTTGTTTGAATTGTGAGTCAGTTATGTTTGAAGTATGAGTCAGTTATGTTGCCTGAAGTGTGAGTCAGTTATGTTTGAAGTGTGAGTCAGTTGTGTTGCTTGAATTGTGAGTCAGTTATGTTTGAAATGTGAGTCAGTTATGTTGTTTGAAGTGTGAGTCAGTTATGTTGTTTGAAGTGTGAGTAAGTTATGTTGTTTGAAGTGTGAGTCAGTTATGTTGTTTGAAGTGTGAGTCAGTTGTGTTGCTTGAATTGTGAGTCAGTTATGTTTGAAGTGTGAGTCAGTTATGTTGTTTGAAGTGTGAGTCAGTTTTGTTGTTTGAAGTGTGAGTCAGTTGTGTTGCTTGAATTGTGAGTCAGTTATGTTGTTTGAAGTGTGAGTCAGTTATGTTGTTTGAAGTGTGAGTCAGTTGTGTTGTTTGAATTGTGAGTCAGTTATGTTTGAAGTGTGAGTCAGTTATGTTGCTTGAAGTGTGAGTCAGTTGTGTTTGAAGTGTGAGTCAGTTGTGTTGCTTGAATTGTGAGTCAGTTATGTTTGACGTGTGAGTCAGTTATGTTTGAAGTGTGAGTCAGTTATGTTGTTTGAAGTGTGAGTCAGTTATGTTGTTTGAAGTGTGAGTCAGTTGTGTTGTTTGAAGTGTGAGTCAGTTGTGTTGTTTGAATTGTGAGTCAGTTATGTTTGAAGTATGAGTCAGTTATGTTGCCTGAAGTGTGAGTCAGTTATGTTTGAAGTGTGAGTCAGTTGTGTTGCTTGAATTGTGAGTCAGTTATGTTTGAAATGTGAGTCAGTTATGTTGTTTGAAGTGTGAGTCAGTTATGTTGTTTGAAGTGTGAGTCAGTTGTGTTGCTTGAATTGTGAGTCAGTTATGTTTGAAGTGTGAGTCAGTTATGTTGTTTGAAGTGTGAGTCAGTTTTGTTGTTTGAAGTGTGAGTCAGTTGTGTTGCTTGAATTGTGAGTCAGTTATGTTGCTTGAATTGTGAGTCAGTTATGTTGTTTGAAGTGTGAGTCAGTTATGTTGTTTGAAGTGTGAGTAAGTTATGTTGTTTGAAGTGTGAGTCAGTTATGTTGTTTGAAGTGTGAGTCAGTTGTGTTGCTTGAATTGTGAGTCAGTTATGTTTGAAGTGTGAGTCAGTTATGTTGTTTGAAGTGTGAGTCAGTTATGTTGTTTGAAGTGTGAGTCAGTTGTGTTGTTTGAATTGTGAGTCAGTTATGTTTGAAGTATGAGTCAGTTATGTTGCCTGAAGTGTGAGTCAGTTATGTTTGAAGTGTGAGTCAGTTGTGTTGCTTGAATTGTGAGTCAGTTATGTTTGAAATGTGAGTCAGTTATGTTGTTTGAAGTGTGAGTCAGTTATGTTGTTTGAAGTGTGAGTAAGTTATGTTGTTTGAAGTGTGAGTCAGTTATGTTGTTTGAAGTGTGAGTCAGTTGTGTTGCTTGAATTGTGAGTCAGTTATGTTTGAAGTGTGAGTCAGTTATGTTGTTTGAAGTGTGAGTCAGTTTTGTTGTTTGAAGTGTGAGTCAGTTGTGTTGCTTGAATTGTGAGTCAGTTATGTTGTTTGAAGTGTGAGTCAGTTATGTTGTTTGAAGTGTGAGTCAGTTGTGTTGTTTGAATTGTGAGTCAGTTATGTTTGAAGTGTGAGTCAGTTATGTTGCTTGAAGTGTGAGTCAGTTATGTTTGAAGTGTGAGTCAGTTGTGTTGCTTGAAGTGTGAGTCAGTTATGTTTGAAGTGTGAGTCAGTTGTGTTGCTTGAATTGTGAGTCAGTTATGTTTGAAATGTGAGTCAGTTATGTTGTTTGAAGTGTGAGTCAGTTATGTTGTTTGAAGTATGAGTCAGTTATGTTTGAAGTGTGAGTCAGTTATGTTGTTTGAAGTATAAGTCAGTTATGTTTGAAGTGTGAGTCAGTTATGTTGCTTGAATTGTGAGTCAGTTATGTTTGAAGTGTGAGTCAGTTATGTTGTTTGAAGTGTGAGTCAGTTATGTTTGAAGTGTGAGTCAGTTATGTTGTTTGAAGTGTGAGTCAGTTATGTTGTTTGAAGTGTGAGTCAGTTGTGTTGCTTGAATTGTGAGTCAGTTATGTTTGAAATTTGAGTCAGTTATGTTCTTTGAAGTGTGAGTCAGTTATGTTCTTTGAAGTGTGAGTGTGTTGTTTGAGGTGTGAGTGTGTTGTTTGAGGTGTGAGTGTGTTGTTTGAAGTGTGAGTCAGTTATGTTGTTTGAAGTGTGAGTCAGTTATGTTTGAAGTGTGAGTCAGTTGTGTTGCTTGAATTGTGAGTCAGTTATGTTTGAAATTTGAGTCAGTTATGTTGTTTGAAGTGTGAGTCAGTTATGTTGTTTGAAGTGTGAGTCAGTTATGTTGTTTGAAGTGTGAGTCAGTTGTGTTGTTTGAATTGTGAGTCAGTTATGTTTGAAGTGTGAGTCAGTTATGTTGCCTGAAGTGTGAGTCAGTTATGTTGTTTGAAGTGTGAGTCAGTTATGTTGTTTGAAGTGTGAGTCAGTTGTGTTGCTTGAATTGTGAGTCAGTTATGTTTGAAGTGTGAGTCAGTTATGTTGCCTGAAGTGTGAGTCAGTTATGTTGTTTGAAGTGTGAGTCAGTTATGTTGCTTGAATTGTGAGTCAGTTATGTTGCTTGAATTGTGAGTCAGTTATGTTTGAAGTGTGAGTCAGTTATGTTGTTTGAAGTGTGAGTCAGTTATGTTTGAAGTGTGAGTCAGTTATGTTGTTTGAAGTGTGAGTCAGTTATGTTGTTTGAAGTGTGAGTCAGTTGTGTTGCTTGAATTGTGAGTCAGTTATGTTTGAAATTTGAGTCAGTTATGTTCTTTGAAGTGTGAGTCAGTTATGTTCTTTGAAGTGTGAGTGTGTTGTTTGAGGTGTGAGTGTGTTGTTTGAGGTGTGAGTGTGTTGTTTGAAGTGTGAGTCAGTTATGTTGTTTGAAGTGTGAGTCAGTTATGTTTGAAGTGTGAGTCAGTTGTGTTGCTTGAATTGTGAGTCAGTTATGTTTGAAATTTGAGTCAGTTATGTTGTTTGAAGTGTGAGTCAGTTATGTTGTTTGAAGTGTGAGTCAGTTATGTTGTTTGAAGTGTGAGTCAGTTGTGTTGTTTGAAGTGTGAGTCAGTTATGTTTGAAGTGTGAGTCAGTTATGTTGTTTGAGGTGTGAGTCAGTTATGTTTGAGGTGTGAGTCAGTTATGTTGTTTGAGGTGTGAGTGTGTTGTTTGAGGTGTGAGTGTGTTGTTTGAGGTGTGAGTGTGTCAGGCAGGGAGGTTGAAGGAGAGCCACCATGTATTCATGATCTAAAAGTTGTATTTGGAATCATCATCATCATCATCATCATCATCATCATGTGTGTGTTGAACAGGAAGTAAAAACATCAAAGTGGGGAAAAAAGCAAATTATGCAATTTCTATAGACTTGGATGTGTGTACATATGTACAGTGGATGTCTTTCACCCTCACTTAGGATTTAAATGCCTCTTTAAAACTATTAAATTGTGGACTGTAGCTTTCTTTTTTATATGGAGTCTTTTTTTTATTTAATATTAAACTATTTACAGAAAATACTCCACTGTGTTGTTGCAATAAGTCCATAATAACATTGTCATTAGGGGGAATTGTGTGTAGAATTTTGAGGACAGAAAATGAGGAAAAGTGCTGTCAATACTTTGCAGATGTACTGTATATATGAAATCATTCATTATACTGTAAATATGAAATTATTCAATATACTGTATATATGAAATACTTAAATATACTGTAAATATGAAATACTTTAATGTACTTTATATATGAAATCAATATATTGTATGTATGAAATATTTTAATATACTGTATATATGAAATACTTTAATATACTGTAAATATGAAATCATTTAGTGTACTGTATATATATAAAATACTTTAATATACCGTAAATATGATATCATTCAATATACTGTATATATGAAACACTTTAATGTACTGTATATATGAAATTGTTTAATGTAAAACTTGGAGAAAGACAACTAAAGTCTACATCGTCATCATTTTGTTCATTTCTGTGAAGTAGAATCAAGAATGGAATCTTTGATCAAAAAATACAAATAATTATAGTTGTTGATATTTAATCATTCCAGATATCTTCATAGAAATACATTTAATTTGCTTTATTTGTTTACAAAAAGCAACATTGTTATTTTCATGTTGTTTTTTTAAATGACATAAAACATTGGAGTGATTTATTAATAAAACAAAATTAATTTGCATTTCTATTCACTCGGTACAAGTGAATTTTTGCTGGGGAAAAGTCAACATATTTTGTTGAATAATTGTATTTTATAATGACAATAAAAGCTAATTAAAATGTTATTTATTATTCGATCAATAAAACATTTGTATTTATTTTAAGACATTTCAGATATTTATTTTTTATGACCACGTCTGGCCTATTTTGTTAAATCAATTGAAACAAATAAATTGTACATAAGTAAATACTATGTAAAAGTAACATTTGAACCTAAAATAAATTACAACTGTATTGTTGGAAGTATTGCACCAAAAAATGATTGTGTATTATTGATTTGTATACATCCCTCTTCTTGGGGGCAGCAGCCTAAGCAGAGAAGCCCAAACTTCCAGCTCCTTCCAGGGGATCCTGAGGTGACATAGTCTTCCCAAAGTGTCCTGGGTCTTCTCCGTGGCCTCCTACTGGTGGTAAGTTCAGATGCCTGAACCACCTCATCTGGCTCCTCTCCATGTGGAGGAGCAGCGGCTTTACTTTGAGTTCCTCCCGGATGGCAGAACTCACCCTATCTCTAAGGGAGAGACCTGGAAACTCATTTGGGCCGCTTGTACCCGTGATCTTGTCCTTTTTGTCATAACCCAAAGCTCATGACCATAGGTGAGGATGGGAACGTAGATCGACCGGTAAATTGAGAGCTTTGCCTTCCAGCTCAGCTCCTTCTTCACCAGAACAGATCGATACAGCGTCCGCATTACTGAAGACGCCGCACCGATCCGCCTGTCGATCTCACCATCCACTCTTCCCCCACTCGTGAACAAGACTCCTAGGTACTTGAACTCCTCCACTTGGGGCAGGGTCTCCTCCCCAACCCGGAGATGGCATTCCACCCTTTTCCGGGCAAGAAACATGGACTCGGACTTGGAGGTGCTGATTCTCATTCCGGTTGTTTCACACTCGGCTGTGAACCGATCCAGTGAGAGCTGAAGATCCCGGTCAGATGAAGCCATCAGGACCACATCATCTGCAAAAAACAGAGACCTAATCCTGCGGTCACCAAACCAGAACCCCTCAACGCCTTGACTGCGCCTAGAAATTCTGTCCATAAAGTTATGAACAGAATGGGTGACAAAGGACAGCTTTGGCGGAGTCCAACCCTCACTAAAAACTGGTCCGACTTGCTGTTGGCAATGCGGACCAAGCTCTGACACTGATCATACAGGAAGCGGACCGCCACAATCAAGACATTCCATTACCCCATACTCTCTGAGCACTCCCCACAGGACTTCCCGAGGGACACGGTCCAATGCCTTCTCCAAGTCCACAAAGCACATGTAGACTGGTTGGGCAAACTCCCATGCACCCTCAAGTATCCTGCCCAGAGTATAGAGCTGGTCCACAGTTCCACGACCAGGTCAAAAGCCACACTGTTCCTCCTGGATCCGAGGTTCGACTATCCGGCGTAGTCTCCTCTCCAGCACACCTGAATAAATCTTGCCAGGAAGGCTGAGGAGTGTGATCCCACGATAGTTGGAACACACCCTCCAGTTCCCCTTCTTAAAGAGAGGGACCACCACCCCGGTCTGCCAATCCAGAGGTACCGCCCCCGATGTCCACGTGATGTTGCAGAGTCTTGTCAACCAAGACAGCCCCACAGCATCCAGAGCCTTAAGGAACTCTGGATGGATCTCATCCACCCCTGGGGCCTTGCCACCGAGGAACTTTTTAACTACCTCAGCAACCTCAGCCCCAGAAATAAGAGAGCCCACCACGGATTCCCCAGGAACTGCTTCCTCATAGGAAGACGTGTAGATGGGATTGAGGAGGTCTTCGAAGTATTCCTTCCACCGATCCACAACATCCTGAGTCGAGGTCAGCAGCACACCATCCGGTGTTGACAGTGCACTGCTTCCCCTTCCTGAGGCGGCGGATGGTGGACACGCCACCCCACCCGAAGGCGGAAGGAAACTACCCTCTCGTCCACTGGGTTGAACTCCAACGTGCAAGCTCTGAGCTGGGGGGCAACAAGAATTGTTTGCAGCGCCACAATGGAAGAGAGTCCATCCCCTCTTGGGAGAACTGGATTTCAGAGCCCTTGCTGTGCGTTGAAGTGAGTCCAACTACATCTAGCCGGAAATTCTCCACCTCGCGGACTAACTCAGGCTCCTCCCCCGCAGCGAGGTGACGTTCCGCGTCCCAAGAGCTAGTTTATGTAGCCCAGGATTGGACCGCCAAGTGGCCTGCCTTGGACTGCCACCCAGCTCACACTGCACCTGACCTCTACACCTCCCCCTATAGGTGGTGAGCCCATTGGAGAGGGGACCCACGTTGTCTCTTTGGGCTGTGCCCTGTTGGACCCCATGGGCACAAGCCATTGTGCCCCACCTCCAGGTCTGACTCCAGAGGGGGGCCCAATGACCAGTGTCCGGGAGAGGGAAACCTGGGTCCTTGATTATGTCTCTTCATAGTAGTTTTCAAGCTGCTTTGTGTCTGATCCCTCCCTGAGTATCTGTCGGTCTTGGGAGACCCTACCAGGGGGGGCATAGAGGCCCCTGGACAACATAGATCCTAGGACCATTGGGACACGCTAACTCCTCTACCACCATAAAGACTATTTGTATTTATTCATCCATCCATCCATTTTCTACTACTTATTCCCTTTGAGATCGAGGGGGTTGCTGGTGCCTATCTCAGCTACAATCGGGTGGAAGGTGGGGTACACCCAGGACAAGTCGCCACCTCATTGCAGTGTATTTATTTATATCATTTGATAATAATATATATATACACACACATGCAGACACACACATATATATATATATATATATGTGTGTGTGATCAAAATGATTCAACCCCCACACAATGTTGGTGTTTTAGCAAGTTGGACATTTATTGGGTATTTTGTTGCTAGTCATATGAAATAAAGATGTGTCAAATAGACGAATGCAACTTGAATGACAACATTCTATTTTGTAACATACCAAACAGTGTCATTTCTCTTAATATCTCATTGACAAAATGATTCAAGCCCTTGAAGATCATAACTCTTAAGAACAGAATGTGAATAAGGTCTTTTCAATCAGGTGTTGAACACACCTGTAGATGTGATTAGAAGCATAACCAGCAACAATTCAACTGTTTGAAAAAGACTCATCTTCTTGTAGATGCTCAATGGTGTATTTGCAACATGGTGAAGTCCAGGGAGTGGTCAAAGAAGTCAGGAGAGGAGGTCATTTCTCTTCATAAGAAAGGATATGGACATCAGAAAATAGCAAAGACATTCCACATTCCAAGAGACACAGTTGGGAGCATCATTGTCAAGTTGAAAGCTAAAGGCACAGTGCAAACACTACCTGGGCGTGGTAGAAAGAGGATGCTGTGTGAAAAAGCTGAGGAACTACAACAGGACATTGCAGAGGGGGGAACGCAGCTTTGGTCCCAGACAATAAGGCGCGCACTACCAGATGAAGGCCTCCGTGCCAGAACTCCCAGGCGCACCCCACTTCTGACTACCAGGCACAAGGAAAAAAAGACTCCAGTATGCCAAAAATCATCTGGACAAACCCCACAGGTTTTGGGAAACTGTTCTATGGAGTGATGAGACAAAAGTGGAACTCTTTGGGCCTATGAATCAAGGTTATGTCTGGAGGAGAAAAAAAATGAAGCTTACAAAGAGAAGAACACCTTGCCTACTGTTAAGCATGGTGGGGGGTCAATCATGCTCTGGGGCTGTTTCTCTGCCTCAGGTAGCGGGAATCTCCAGCACCTTCAAGGCATTATGGGCTCAAATACTGTAGATGCTTGCAAGAAGCTTGTGTATCACCTTTGAAGGATGTCAGTACTGTTCTACTAAGTACTAAAGATGCATGCAACTTTGAAGGATGTCAGTACTGTTCTACTAAGTACTAAAGATGCATGCAACTAGGGGCTTCAACCATGTTCTCAATGACATATTAAGAAAAATGTCCTTTTTTGCTATTTTGTTACAATTCAAGTTGCATTCGTCTATTTGACACATCTTTATTTCATATGACTAGCAACAAAATACCCAATAAATGTCCAACTTGCTAGAAGACCAACATTGTGTGGGGGTTGAATCATTTTGATCACAACTGTGTGTATATATATATATATATATATATATGTCTTGATTGGATTATCCAGAGAATAGTGCTCGATAGAGCGCAATATGTATGTGCGGGAAAAATCACAAGACTACTTCATCTCTACAGAACTGTTTCATGAGGGGTTCCATAAATCATCAGGAGATATATATATATATATATATATATATATATATATATATATATATATATATATATATATATATATATATATATATTGTGGTACCTGGATTCTCACCAAGACACAGGATGGTGTTTGCAAAAAGCCTTAAAGGGCATTTATTGCACAAGTCTTTGTAGGAAGGGCAGGGTGGGGAATAATCAACTCAAAGTGTCCATTAACAAACATATATATATTTGTATATGTGTATATATATATATATATGTGTATATATATGTACAGTGGGGCAAAAAAGTATTTAGTCAGCCAGCGATTGTGCAAGTTCTCCCACTTCAAATGATGACAGAGGTGTGTAATTTTCATCCTAGGTACACTTCAACTGTGAGAGACAGAATGGGGGAAAAAATCCAGGAATTCACATTGTAGGAATTTTAAATAATTTATTTGTAAATTTTGGAGGAAAATAAGTATTTGGTCAATAACAAAAATGCAACTCAATACTTTGTAATATAACCTTTGTTGGCAATAACAGAAGTGAAAGGTTTACTATAAGTCTTTACCAGCTTTGCACACCCAGCACCTGGTATTTTGGACCATTCCTCCAGTATTTTGGACCATTCCTACTGGAGGAATGGTCCAAAATACTGGATCTTCTCCAGAGCGGTGATGTTTTGGGACTGTCGCCAAGCAACACAGACTTTCAACTCCCTCTACAGATTTTCTACGGGGTTGAGGTCTGGAGACTGGCTAGACCACTCCAGGACTTTCAAATGCTTCTTACGGAGCCACTCCTTGGTTGCCCAGGCGGTGTGTTTGGGATCATTGTCATGCTGGAAGACTCAGCCACGTTTCATCTTCAAAGCTCTCACTGATGGAAGGAGGTTTTGGCTCCAAATCTCAGGATACATGGCCCCATTCATTCTTTCCTTAACACGGATCAATCGTCCTGTCCCCTTAGCAGAAAAACAGCCCCAAAGCATGATGTTTCCACCCCCATGCTTCACAGTAGGTATGGTGTTCTTGGGATGCAACTCAGTATTCTTCTTCCTCCAAACACCACCAGTTGAGTTTATACCAAAATGTTCTATTTTGCTTTCATCTGATCACATGACATTCTCACAATCTTCTGCTGTAAGGACGGCGTGGCGCAGTGGCAGAGTGGCCGTGCGCAACCCGAGGGTCCCAGGTTCAATTCCCACCTAGTACCAACCTCGTCACGTCCGTTGTGTCCTGAGCAAGACACTTCACCCTTGCTCCTGATGGGTGCTGGTTGGCGCCTTGCATGGCAGCTCCCTCCATCAGTGTGTGAATGTGTGTGTGAATGTGGAAGTAGTGTCAAAGCGCTTTGAGTACCTTGAAGGTAGAAAAGTACTACACAAGTACAACCCATTTATTTATTTATTTATCATCCATGTATCCATTTTGGTAGAGGACAGGAGGGGAGGAAGGAAGGAAGCAAGGAAGCAAGCATGCAGGAGAGGAAGGAAGGATGCAGGAGAGGAAGGAAGGAAGCAAGGATGCAGGAGAGGAAGGATGGAAGCAAGGATGCAGGAGAGGAAGGAAGGAAGCAAGCATGCAGGAGAGGAAGCAAGGAAGCAAGGATGCAGGAGAGGAAGGAAGGAAGCAAGGATGCAGGAGAGGAAGGAAGAAAGCAAGGATGCAGGAGAGGAAGGAAGGAAGCAAGGATGCAGGAGAGGAAGGAAGAAAGCAAGGATGCAGGAGAGGAAGCAAGGATGCAGGAAAGGAGGTGTGTGGCACTTTAAGAGGTCGGATGCTGACCACGCCCTTCTGCGCGCTGCAGGCAGAGGGCGCTGTGACGTCACTTCCTCGTCCTTCCAGCAGCATCGTCACCTTCACTAGAAGACCTGCGAGCGGCGGACGACGTGCGAGCTTTCATCTTTTTCTCTGCGACATTCTGCCGCCTCCAAACTTGCTGCTAGCATCATATTCATATTCATCTCTTTATTACTGATGATGATGATGATGATGATGTGAGGCCACCTGGCTCTTCTTCATCCTACATCGCACCTCAACAAGAAGAAGAAGAAGAAGAAGTCTTCATCCTCCTGCCAGAACAATCTCTTATCTCCATCATCTTCTTCTTCCTCGTCCTCCATCTTCTTCTTCTTCTTCCTCGTCCTCCATCATCTTCTTCTTCCTCCTCCTCCTCCTCCTCCTCCATCATCCAGCATCTGCGCCATGGCGGACATGACGGCCGAGTGCAACATCAAAGTGCTGTGCCGCTTCCGGCCTCTGAACCAGGCGGAGATCGTCCGCGGTGACGTCTTCCTGCCTAAATTCCACGCCGACGACACGGTGGCCCTCGGGGTGAGTCCGCCGTCAGCAGCGTTATTATTATTAGTAGTAGTATTATTATTGTTGTTATTATTCGTACAAGCAGCAGCAGCGGCCTCGTCAGGCTGATGACGTCACGCAGAAGGGAGGCGCCGTGACGTCATTGCCTCAGCAGCGCTGTGCGCGCGCATGCGCTGATGTCACTGACCAATAAGCTGATTAATGGTGACCACATTATTATATGACATATATATATATACTATTTATTATGTAAGTATATACACCATTTATTATATCAATACTTTAACATATAATATACTACTTTATTATGTAAATATATACTACTTTATTATATAATATGTACTACTTTATGATGTAAATATGTACAACTTTATATGTAAATACAGGCAACTTTATGAATATACACAACTTTAATAAGTACATACATACAACTTCATTATGTAAATATATACAACTTCCTTGTATAAATGTATACAACTGTATTATAGAGTTGTTCCAGAGCACATCTTTATCTCCCACAAAACAACAAATACTTCTATTTTGCTCATTTTTACTTTGAAATTTTGACATTTCCAAGAAAAAGTAGTAAACTCTAATTTATGTAGAAACTACTTCATTGTTTCAGTTTGTTGAATAAAACACCAGCATTGTCAAAGTACACACCAAGTGTCTACTTTATTGTCAAAGTACACACCAAGTGTCTACTTTATTGTCAAAGTACACACCAAGTGTCTACTTCATTGTCAAAGTACACACCAAGTGTCTACTTTATTGTCAAAGTACACACCAAGTGTCTACTTTATTGTCAAAGTACACACCAAGTGTCTACTTCATTGTCAAAGTACACACCAAGTGTCTACTTCATTGTCAAAGTACACACCAAGTGTCTACTTCATTGTCAAAGTACACACCAAGTGTCTACTTCATTGTCAAAGTACACACCAAGTGTCTACTTTATTGTCAAAGTACACACCAAGTGTCTACTTTATTATCAAGGTACACACCAAGTGTCTACTTTATTGTCAAAGTACACACCAAGTGTCTACTTCATTGTCAAAGTACACACCAAGTGTCTACTTCATTGTCAAAGTACACACCAAGTGTCTACTTCATTGTCAAAGTACACACCAAGTGTCTACTTCATTGTCAAAGTACACACCAAGTGTCTACTTTATTGTCAAAGTACACACCAAGTGTCTACTTTATTGTCAAAGTACACACCAAGTGTCTACTTTATTGTCAAAGTACACACCAAGTGTCTACTTCATTGTCAAAGTACACACCAAGTGTCTACTTTATTGTCAAAGTACACACCAAGTGTCTACTTTATTGTCAAAGTACACACCAAGTGTCTACTTCATTGTCAAAGTACACACCAAGTGTCTACTTCATTGTCAAAGTACACACCAAGTGTCTACTTCATTGTCAAAGTACACACCAAGTGTCTACTTCATTGTCAAAGTACACACCAAGTGTCTACTTTATTGTCAAAGTACACACCAAGTGTCTACTTTATTATCAAGGTACACACCAAGTGTCTACTTTATTGTCAAAGTACACACCAAGTGTCTACTTCATTGTCAAAGTACACACCAAGTGTCTACTTCATTGTCAAAGTACACACCAAGTGTCTACTTCATTGTCAAAGTACACACCAAGTGTCTACTTCATTGTCAAAGTACACACCAAGTGTCTACTTTATTGTCAAAGTACACACCAAGTGTCTACTTTATTATCAAGGTACACACCAAGTGTCTACTTTATTGTCAAAGTACACACCAAGTGTCTACTTCATTGTCAAAGTACACACCAAGTGTCTACTTTATTGTCAAAGTACACACCAAGTGTCTACTTTATTGTCAAAGTACACACCAAGTGTCTACTTCATTGTCAAAGTACACACCAAGTGTCTACTTTATTGTCAAAGTACACACCAAGTGTCTACTTTATTGTCAAAGTACACACCAAGTGTCTACTTCATTGTCAAAGTACACACCAAGTGTCTACTTCATTGTCAAAGTACACACCAAGTGTCTACTTCATTGTCAAAGTACACACCAAGTGTCTACTTCATTGTCAAAGTACACACCAAGTGTCTACTTTATTGTCAAAGTACACACCAAGTGTCTACTTTATTATCAAGGTACACACCAAGTGTCTACTTTATTGTCAAAGTACACACCAAGTGTCTACTTCATTGTCAAAGTACACACCAAGTGTCTACTTCATTGTCAAAGTACACACCAAGTGTCTACTTCATTGTCAAAGTACACACCAAGTGTCTACTTCATTGTCAAAGTACACACCAAGTGTCTACTTTATTGTCAAAGTACACACCAAGTGTCTACTTTATTGTCAAAGTACACACCAAGTGTCTACTTTATTGTCAAAGTACACACCAAGTGTCTACTTCATTGTCAAAGTACACACCAAGTGTCTACTTTATTGTCAAAGTACACACCAAGTGTCTACTTTATTGTCAAAGTACACACCAAGTGTCTACTTCATTGTCAAAGTACACACCAAGTGTCTACTTCATTGTCAAAGTACACACCAAGTGTCTACTTCATTGTCAAAGTACACACCAAGTGTCTACTTCATTGTCAAAGTACACACCAAGTGTCTACTTTATTGTCAAAGTACACACCAAGTGTCTACTTTATTATCAAGGTACACACCAAGTGTCTACTTTATTGTCAAAGTACACACCAAGTGTCTACTTCATTGTCAAAGTACACACCAAGTGTCTACTTCATTGTCAAAGTACACACCAAGTGTCTACTTCATTGTCAAAGTACACACCAAGTGTCTACTTCATTGTCAAAGTACACACCAAGTGTCTACTTTATTGTCAAAGTACACACCAAGTGTCTACTTTATTATCAAGGTACACACCAAGTGTCTACTTTATTGTCAAAGTACACACCAAGTGTCTACTTCATTGTCAAAGTACACACCAAGTGTCTACTTCATTGTCAAAGTACACACCAAGTGTCTACTTCATTGTCAAAGTACACACCAAGTGTCTACTTCATTGTCAAAGTACACACCAAGTGTCTACTTCATTGTCAAAGTACACACCAAGTGTCTACTTCATTGTCAAAGTACACACCAAGTGTCTACTTTATTGTCAAAGTACACACCAAGTGTCTACTTTATTATCAAGGTACACACCAAGTGTCTACTTCATTGTCAAAGTACACACCAAGTGTCTACTTCATTGTCAAAGTACACACCAAGTGTCTACTTCATTGTCAAAAGTACACACCAAGTGTCTACTTCATTGTCAAAGTACACACCAAGTGTCTACTTTATTGTCAAAGTACACACCAAGTGTCTACTTTATTATCAAGGTACACACCAAGTGTCTACTTTATTGTCAAAGTACACACCAAGTGTCTACTTCATTGTCAAAGTACACACCAAGTGTCTACTTCATTGTCAAAGTACACACCAAGTGTCTACTTCATTGTCAAAGTACACACCAAGTGTCTACTTTATTGTCAAAGTACACACCAAGTGTCTACTTTATTATCAAGGTACACACCAAGTGTCTACTTTATTGTCAAAGTACACACCAAGTGTCTACTTCATTGTCAAAGTACACACCAAGTGTCTACTTCATTGTCAAAGTACACACCAAGTGTCTACTTCATTGTCAAAGTACACACCAAGTGTCTACTTCATTGTCAAAGTACACACCAAGTGTCTACTTTATTGTCAAAGTACACACCAAGTGTCTACTTTATTATCAAGGTACACACCAAGTGTCTACTTTATTGTCAAAGTACACGCCAAGTGTCTACTTCATTGTCAAAGTACACACCAAGTGTCTACTTCATTGTCAAAGTACACACCAAGTGTCTACTTCATTGTCAAAGTACACACCAAGTGTCTACTTCATTGTCAAAGTACACACCAAGTGTCTACTTCATTGTCAAAGTACACACCAAGTGTCTACTTCATTGTCAAAGTACACACCAAGTGTCTACTTCATTGTCAAAGTACACACCAAGTGTCTACTTTATTGTCAAAGTACACACCAAGTGTCTACTTTATTATCAAGGTACACACCAAGTGTCTACTTTATTGTCAAAGTACACACACAGACACACAGACACACACACACAGACACACAGACACACACACACACACACACACACACACACACACACACAGACACAGACAGACACACACACAGACACAGACACACACACACACACACACACACACACACACACACACACAGACACAGACAGACACACACACAGACACAGACACACACACACACACACACACACACACACACGTATGTATTGAAAGATTCCCTGGCATGCGGTCTTGATGCTGGTCCTCCAGTGAGACATGATCCTCCTCCATAGATCCTCCACCTGGTCTACGTGGTCAAATGTCTTCTGAAAGTCACTGAAGTTGCCAAAGATGAGGAGTTGTGTTCCATGGTCTGGTCCTTGATGATCCTGAGGCTGGCAATGTGGTGACTGCACAGTTTTTCATTCCAGAACCCAGTGTGGTTCTCTCCCAGTCTCACATCAGCCCCCAAAAGAATGCCTTTGAACTCGGGTGTGGACAGCTGCAAGATCCCTCAATCCCTGAGGTCTCCTTTCCGGGTACAACAGCCATGGGTTTGGTTCTTCCAGTCCATTGGGATTGCAGAATAGCTCGGTTGGTAGAGTGTCCGTGCCAGCAACTTGAGAGTTGCAGGTTCGATTCCCGCTTGTGCCATCCTAGTCACTGCCGTTGTGTCCTTGGGCAAGACACTTTACCCACCTGCTCCCAGTGCCACCCACACTGCTTTAAATATAACTTAGATATTGGGTTTCACTATGTAAAGCGCTTTGAGTCACTTGAGAAAAGCGCTATATAAATATAATTCACTTCAATTCACTTCATGTCTGCTGGATCAGCTGGTGAAACATGGCCGTTGAGGTTTCTAGAGCAGCCTGTAAGGTCTCGGCAAGGACCGGGTCCACAGCACGATCCCTTTATTGCCTTCTTTACTTCAGACCTGGTGGGCAGGTTGCAGCTTGCCTCCCCCATCTGGGCAGCTGCTGGGATCTCCATGGTCCCCAGGTCCCTGAAGTGCTCCGTTCTTCTTTGGTGGTCAGGAGTTGGCTCTGCTTGGTGTGTTTGTCCGCCTAGATCCTTTGTGGTCTGATATAGATCCTTCAGTTTTTTCTTTGAAGCTGCAAACCTCTGCTTGCTGTGCCAAGTCTTCAATACAATCTCTTGGAACACTTTTTTCACCTCCTGGTTTGTAGCTTCAGACTCGTTTTGAACTGCCACCTCGTGTCCTTGTTTACCCTCCTGTCTTTAGTTCTTCCCAGTGGGACTTTGGATTGTTGGCTTGCTCCTCAGCACTTTTGTAAGAGCTCTCCTTCCATTTATCTTTCTCTGGACTCTCCTCCACTGCTTTTTGGTCCTCTTCTTGTAGGGCTTTAACCTGTGGTTTGGTACGGTTCTGTTGTCCCTAAGTCCTGGAGGAGCTGGATGTGGAGTCTCCTTCCCCCTCCACTGGTGTTTGGTCCTCTTCATGTAGTCCTTAGGACCTGTTCTGGATGATTATTTGGTACAGTTCTGTTGTCCCTAAGTCCTGGAGGAGCTGGATGTGGAGTCTCCTTCCCCCTCCACTGGTGTTTGGTCCTCTTCATGTAGTCCTTAGGACCTGTTCTGGATGATTATTTGGTACAGTTCTGTTGTCCCTAAGTCCTGGAGGAGCTGGATGTGGAGTCTCCTTCCCCCTCCACTGGTGTTTGGTCCTCTTCATGTAGTCCTTAGGACCTGTTCTGGATGATTATTTGGTACAGTTCTGTTGTCCCTAAGTCCTGGAGGAGCTGGATGTGGAGTCTCCTTCCCCCTCCACTGGTGTTTGGTCCTCTTCATGTAGTCCTTAGGACCTGTTCTGGATGATTATTTGGTACAGTTCTGTTGTCCCTAAGTCCTGGAGGAGCTGGATGTGGAGTCTCCTTCCCCCTCCACTGGTGTTTGGTCCTCTTCATGTAGTCCTTAGGACCTGTTCTGGATGATTATTTGGTACAGTTCTGTTGTCCCTAAGTCCTGGAGGAGCTGGATGTGGAGTCTCCTTCCCCCTCCACTGGTGTTTGGTCCTCTTCATGTAGTCCTTAGGACCTGTTCTGGATGATTATTTGGTACAGTTCTGTTGTCCCTAAGTCCTGGAGGAGCTGGATGTGGAGTCTCCTTCCCCCTCCACTGGTGTTTGGTCCTCTTCATGTAGTCCTTAGGACCTGTTCTGGATGATTATTTGGTACAGTTCTGTTGTCCCTAAGTCCTGGAGGAGCTGGATGTTGAATTGGAGTCTATTTGTTCTTCAGGTGGAGATCAGGTGTCAGGAGGTTGAAGGTCCGAGGTTGGTTCTTCTGTGGTTTTCAGTATTGAGGTCAGGTAGCCAAGTGGCTTTCTGGGGAAAGAGAGTGGTTCCCAGGACCAAGTTCTTGTCCGCACAGTCCTCCCCATTCTGGTTCATGGTGGCTAGAGCTTGTGTTCCCATGACCTAATATTACTTCCTGTCATCTAGTCCTGCCCTCCTATTGGCCAGCAGAAGTCTGCCTAGCAACAAGCGTGATGGTTCATGATCAACAATCAGTTCTATTAATATTATTATTATGAGCATCATTAACTTTTCTTCTGTAAGTCTGGTCACGTGTCTCCCCTTCATGACCTTTGACCTCACAGGACCACATCATGACAAGTGATTTTGTTTATTTCAGGGAAGGTCCTACGTCTTCGACCGCGTCTTTCCCACCAACACCACCCAGGAGCAGGTCTACAACACCTGTGCCAAGCAGATCGTCAAAGGTAGACTCACATACTGTAATCAGCATCAGCATCTACTGTAATCAGCATCATCTACTGTAATCATCATCATCTACT
>NC_084637.1:35884494-35899494 GCF_033978795.1 Nerophis ophidion
ACATTGGCTTCAAATGTGTCAACAATGACTTGCTGCTTCTTGGCACACTCCCCTTGCCACATTTTTATTAAACACCTCACATCCTCGACTTTGTTTACACATTGGCTTCAAATGTGTCAACAATGACTTGCTGCTTCTTGGCACACTCCCCTTGCCACATTTTTATTAAACACCTCACATCCTCGACTTTGTTTACACATTGGCTTCAAATGTGTCAACAATGACTTGCTGCTTCTTGGCACACTCCCCTTGCCACATTTTTATTAAACACCTCACATCCTCGACTTTGTTTACACATTGGCTTCAAATGTGTCAACAATGACTTGCTGCTTCTTGGCACACTCCCCTTGCCACATTTTTATTAAACACCTCACATCCTCGACTTTGTTTACACATTGGCTTCAAATGTGTCAACAATGACTTGCTGCTTCTTGGCACACTCCCCTTGCCACATTTTTATTAAACACCTCACATCCTCGACTTTGTTTACACATTGGCTTCAAATGTGTCAACAATGACTTGCTGCTTCTTGGCACACTCCCCTTGCCACATTTTTATTAAACACCTCACATCCTCGACTTTGTTTACACATTGGCTTCAAATGTGTCAACAATGACTTGCTGCTTCTTGGCACACTCCCCTTGTCACATTTTTATTAAACACCTCACATCCTCGACTTTGTTTACACATTGGCTTCAAATGTGTCAACAATGACTTGCTGCTTCTTGGCACACTCCCCTTGCCACATTTTTATTAAACACTTCACATCCTTCCTTCTCACATCCTCCCTCCACTCATCCCTTCTCCTTTGACAATAGCACAGAATGACAACTTGGAGTTTTCAGGTTGTAGAATCAATTAACTTTTGTAGTTTTAAAAGGGTGAAGCATTCATTTTAATGCAATTATCTTTTTCTTTCATTTGAGCAGTTTTTTGTTGAAATATTCATAGGTTGCCCAAATTGATCAAATATTTGCTGAATGAGCCTACTTGCTGAAATGTCAGGAAATTTTCCATTTGTGTTATGTAAAAAAACAAATCTATTTTTTTATTAAAATGAAAATGTGTTTGAATATGTTTTTAAAAAGTCTCTTAGTAATTTTTCTCAAAGTGCGTGTGAGTGAATCTGAAACTATACTAGTATATAGACCTACAGTACAATGTTGTATACACAGATTTATAATCAAATGAATAGACTTAAATTTTCAAGAAACCTTTGAAAATGTCTTTTTAGTAAATGCTGCTTTTAACTATAATTTTTAATCACTTTGTATCCTTTTTATGATGTTGCCCCTGTATTAAATTGAATTGTTATACTTTACCAAGTATTTTGTACAGCGCTTTGTGATTTTATCTGTGAAAAGCGCTTAAGAAATAAAATGAAATAAATAAAATGTACATAAGTAATAAAAGTTATAACAGTTACAGGACGTTACAGAAGTTTCAGGAAGCTACAGGCTTTTACAGGAAATTACATAGGTGACAAAAGTTACAGGAAGTTAAAAGACTTGCAGGGAGCTACAGAATTTGGAGAAGTTACAGAATTGTGGAAGTACAGAAGTTACATGAAGTTACAGACGTGACAGAAGTTAGACGTTACAGGCAGTTACAATAAGTTACAGGAAATTACAGAACGTTATAAAAGGTAAAGGCTGTATAAGAGTTAGAGAAGTTACAGGAAGTTACAGAACATTATAAAAGTTACATCAAAATACAGATGTTTTTAATATTAAAATAAGTTACAGAAGTTAGAAAAGTTATATAAGTTCCAGAAGTTGCAGGAAGCTACAGAAGTTACAGGCAGTTATATGAAAATACAAAAGTGACAGAAGTTACAGGAAGTTGCAGAGGTAACAGAAAGTTAAAACAGTTACAGGCAGTTACAATAAGTTACAGGAAGTTACAAGACGTTACATAGTGTTATCAAAGTTACAGGAGTTACATGAAAATATAAAAAGTTTTAGAGTTAAAATAAGTTACAAGGAAGTTACAGAAAGTTACAGGACATTACAGAAGTTGCAGGAAGCTTCAGAACGTTACAGATGTTACAGGACGTTATAGAAGTTGCAGAGCGCCACAGAGGTTACAGGAAGCTTCAGAACGTTACAGGAAGTTACAGGAAATTACAGAGTTGACAAAAGTTACAGGCAGTTACAAGGAAATACAGAGATGACAGAAGTTACAGGAAGTTACGTGGAAATACAGAGATGACAGAAGTTACAGGAAGTTACGTGGAAATACAGAGATGACAGAAGTTACAGGAAGTTACGTGGAAATACAGAGATGACAGAAGTTACAGGAAGTTACGTGGAAATACAGAGATGACAGAAGTTACAGGCAGTGACGTGGAAATACAGAGATGACAGAAGTTACAGGCAGTTACGTGGAAATACAGAGATGACAGAAGTTACAGGCAGTTACGTGGAAATACAGAGATGACAGAAGTTACAGGCAGTTACGTGGAAATACAGAGATGACAGAAGTTACAGGAAGTTACATGGACATACAGAGATGACAGAAGTTACATGGACATACAGAGATGACAGAAGTTACAGGAAGTGACATGGACATACAGAGATGACAGAAGTTACATGGACATACAGAGATGACAGAAGTTACATGGACATACAGAGATGACAGAAGTTACATGGACATACAGAGATGGCAGAAGTTACATGGACATACAGAGATGACAGAAGTTACAGAAAGTTACATGGACATACAGAGATGACAGAAGTTACATGGACATACAGAGATGACAGAAGTTACAGAAGCTACATGGACATACAGAGATGACAGAAGTTACAGAAAGTTACATGGACATACAGAGATGACAGAAGTTACAGAAAGTTACATGGACATACAGAGATGACAGAAGTTACAGAAAGTTACATGGACATACAGAGATGACAGAAGTTACATGGACATACAGAGATGACAGAAGTTACAGAAAGTTACATGGACATACAGAGATGACAGAAGTTACATGGACATACAGAGATGACAGAAGTTACAGAAAGTTACATGGACATACAGAGATGACAGAAGTTACATGGACATACAGAGATGACAGAAGTTACAGAAAGTTACATGGACATACAGAGATGACAGAAGTTACATGGACATACAGAGATGACAGAAGTTACATGGACATACAGAGATGACAGAAGTTACATGGACATACAGAGATGACAGAAGTTACATGGACATACAGAGATGACAGAAGTTACATGGACATACAGAGATGACAGAAGTTACATGGACATACAGAGATGACAGAAGTTACATGGACATACAGAGATGACAGAAGTTACATGGACATACAGAGATGACAGAAGTTACATGGACATACAGAGATGACAGAAGTTCCAGAAAGTTACATGGACATACAGAGATGACAGAAGTTACATGGACATACAGAGATGACAGAAGTTACATGGACATACAGAGATGACAGAAGTTACAGAAAGTTCTTAAAGTTCCAGAAAGTAGAGGAAGTTGTAGAAGTTCCAGGGAGTGAGAAGAAGTTAGTGTCAGGAGGTAGGTACTCACCCCACGATGACGATGACAAAGTCTAACATGTTCCAGCCATTCCTCAGGTAAGAGTTGTGGTGCATGAGCAGACCGTAAGCAACAATCTTTATCAACGCCTCCATGGTGAAAATGATGAGGAAGGCATATTCCACTGTTTCCTGCAACAACACCACAACTACTTGACTTGCAGACACTTTCTGATCCTGACTGACCAGATCACTTCTTCTTATCTAGACTTTTCTAGCACATCACTGTTGCTGGTCTTAATGTCACAGTGGCTTCTGCCAGAAGTGTAGTTAGAGTCATCAGCAGGTAAGGGCATGTAGACAGCTAAGTAGTACTAAGTGAAGATGAGGTGTACTGACCAGGTGCAGGTTGGTGTAGTTAGAGTCATCAGCAGGTAAGGGCATGTAGACAGCTAAGTAGTACTAAGTGAAGATGAGGTGTACTGACCAGGTGCAGGTTGGTGTAGTTAGAGTCATCAGCAGGTAAGGGCATGTAGACAGCTAAGTAGTACTAAGTGAAGATGAGGTGTACTGACCAGGTGCAGGTTGGTGTAGTTAGAGTCATCAGCAGGTAAGGGCATGTAGACAGCTAAGTAGTACTAAGTGAAGATGAGGTGTACTGACCAGGTGCAGGTTGGTGTAGTTAGAGTCATCAGCAGGTAAGGGCATGTAGACAGCTAAGGCCACACAGTTGGCAAAGATGCAGAGAAGTATGAAGACATCAAAAGGTCTGAATGGAAACTCTTAAGGAAGATTTCGGACATAACTGTACATGATATTTGACTAATCATCACAACTATGTACAGTATGTGATCATCATTCATTAATATTTGACTAATCATCAAAACTATGTATGTGACACTTTGTTTTTTTAATTTTCCTGAAGGATTCAAAAAAGTACAATCCATCTATCTACTCTGGAACAGTATACTCTTACTTCCTGTGTGTGTTTTTCAAGTACTTTTACTGCATCCACTCATTCTTTTGCAGATATTTAAAGTATGTTGACTTCATTCATTTACTCATTCTTTGGAACATTCAAAGTACTTTTCCTACATTCACTTATTATTTTGAAATATTTAAAGTACTTTTTAATCTTTTGCAATACCTGAAGTAATTTGACTGCATTCACTCATTCATGTGCAAGACTTGAAGAAAAGAAAGAATGTAGTGTAGAGGTGGGAGTGGAGGGGGCGTTGCCGTGAAGTGTTTGTAATGTAAGTGTAAGGTAAGGATACTTCCACTCCACCAGGCTGATGCAGGTCCTGCGCAGAGGTGGGAGTGAAGTGTTTGTAATGTAAGTGTAAGGTAAGGATACTTCCACTCCACCAGGCTGATGCAGGTCCTGCACAGAGGTGGGAGTGAAGTGTTCGTAATGTAAGTGTAAGGTAAGGATACTTCCACTCCACCAGGCTGATGCAGGTCCTGCACAGAGGTGGGAGTGAAGTGTTCGTAATGTAAGTGTAAGGTAAGGATACTTCCACTCCACCAGGCTGATGCAGGTCCTGCGCAGAGGTGGGAGTGAAGTGTGTGTAATGTAAGTGTAAGGTAAGGATACTTCCACTCCACCAGGCTGATGCAGGTCCTGCGCAGAGGTGGGAGTGAAGTGTGTGTAATGTAAGTGTAAGGTAAGGATACTTCCACTCCACCAGGCTGATGCAGGTCCTGCACAGAGGTGGGAGTGAAGTGTTCGTAATGTAAGTGTAAGGTAAGGATACTTCCACTCCACCAGGCTGATGCAGGTCCTGCGCAGAGGTGGGAGTGAAGTGTGTGTAATGTAAGTGTAAGGTAAGGATACTTCCACTCCACCAGGCTGATGCAGGTCCTGCGCAGAGGTGGGAGTGAAGTGTGTGTAATGTAAGTGTAAGGTAAGGATACTTCCACTCCACCAGGCTGATGCAGGTCCTGCACAGAGGTGGGAGTGAAGTGTGTGTAATGTAAGTGTAAGGTAAGGATACTTCCACTCCACCAGGCTGATGCAGGTCCTGCGCAGAGGTGGGAGTGAAGTGTGTGTTAATGTAAGTGTAAGGTAAGGATACTTCCACTCCACCAGGCTGATGCAGGTCCTGCGCAGAGGTGGGAGTGAAGTGTTCGTAATGTAAGTGTAAGGTAAGGATACTTCCACTCCACCAGGCTGATGCAGGTCCTGCGCAGAGGTGGGAGTGAAGTGTGTGTAATGTAAGTGTAAGGTAAGGATACTTCCACTCCACCAGACTGATGCAGGTCCTGCGCAGAGGTGGGAGTGAAGTGTGTGTAATGTAAGTGTAAGGTAAGGATACTTCCACTCCACCAGGCTGATGCAGGTCCTGCGCAGAGGTGGGAGTGAAGTGTGTGTAATGTAAGTGTAAGGTAAGGATACTTCCACTCCACCAGGCTGATGCAGGTCCTGCGCAGAGGGTGGGAGTGAAGTGTGTGTAATGTAAGTGTAAGGTAAGGATACTTCCACTCCACCAGGCTGATGCAGGTCCTGCGCAGAGGTGGGAGTGAAGTGTTCGTAATGTAAGTGTAAGGTAAGGATACTTCCACTCCACCAGGCTGATGCAGGTCCTGCGCAGAGGTGGGAGTGAAGTGTTCGTAATGTAAGTGTAAGGTAAGGATACTTCCACTCCACCAGGCTGATGCAGGTCCTGCACAGAGGTGGGAGTGAAGTGTGTGTAATGTAAGTGTAAGGTAAGGATACTTCCACTCCACCAGGCTGATGCAGGTCCTGCGCAGAGGTGGGAGTGAAGTGTGTGTAATGTAAGTGTAAGGTAAGGATACTTCCACTCCACCAGGCTGATGCAGGTCCTGCGCAGAGGTGGGAGTGAAGTGTGTGTAATGTAAGTGTAAGGTAAGGATACTTCCACTCCACCAGGCTGATGCAGGTCCTGCGCAGAGGTGGGAGTGAAGTGTTCGTAATGTAAGTGTAAGGTAAGGATACTTCCACTCCACCAGGCTGATGCAGGTCCTGCGCAGAGGTGGGAGTGAAGTGTTCGTAATGTAAGTGTAAGGTAAGGATACTTCCACTCCACCAGGCTGATGCAGGTCCTGCACAGAGGTGGGAGTGAAGTGTGTGTAATGTAAGTGTAAGGTAAGGATACTTCCACTCCACCAGGCTGATGCAGGTCCTGCGCAGAGGTGGGAGTGAAGTGTGTGTAATGTAAGTGTAAGGTAAGGATACTTCCACTCCACCAGGCTGATGCAGGTCCTGCGCAGAGGTGGGAGTGAAGTGTGTGTAATGTAAGTGTAAGGTAAGGATACTTCCACTCCACCAGGCTGATGCAGGTCCTGCGCAGAGGTGGGAGTGAAGTGTTCGTAATGTAAGTGTAAGGTAAGGATACTTCCACTCCACCAGGCTGATGCAGGTCCTGCGCAGAGGTGGGAGTGAAGTGTGTGTAATGTAAGTGTAAGGTAAGGATACTTCCACTCCACCAGGCTGATGCAGGTCCTGCGCAGAGGTGGGAGTGAAGTGTTCGTAATGTAAGTGTAAGGTAAGGATACTTCCACTCCACCAGGCTGATGCAGGTCCTGCGCAGAGGTGGGAGTGAAGTGTGTGTAATGTAAGTGTAAGGTAAGGATACTTCCACTCCACCAGGCTGATGCAGGTCCTGCGCAGAGGTGGGAGTGAAGTGTTCGTAATGTAAGTGTAAGGTAAGGATACTTCCACTCCACCAGGCTGATGCAGGTCCTGCGCAGAGGTGGGAGTGAAGTGTGTGTAATGTAAGTGTAAGGTAAGGATACTTCCACTCCACCAGGCTGATGCAGGTCCTGCGCAGAGGTGGGAGTGAAGTGTGTGTAATGTAAGTGTAAGGTAAGGATACTTCCACTCCACCAGGCTGATGCAGGTCCTGCGCAGAGGTGGGAGTGAAGTGTGTGTAATGTAAGTGTAAGGTAAGGATACTTCCACTCCACCAGGCTGATGCAGGTCCTGCGCAGAGGTGGGAGTGAAGTGTGTGTAATGTAAGTGTAAGGTAAGGATACTTCCACTCCACCAGACTGATGCAGGTCCTGCGCAGAGGTGGGAGTGAAGTGTGTGTAATGTAAGTGTAAGGTAAGGATACTTCCACTCCACCAGACTGATGCAGGTCCTGCACAGAGGTGGGAGTGAAGTGTTCGTAATGTAAGTGTAAGGTAAGGATACTTCCACTCCACCAGGCTGATGCAGGTCCTGCGCAGAGGTGGGAGTGAAGTGTTCGTAATGTAAGTGTAAGGTAAGGATACTTCCACTCCACCAGACTGATGCAGGTCCTGCGCAGAGGTGGGAGTGAAGTGTTTGTAATGTAAGTGTAAGGTAAGGATACTTCCACTCCACCAGGCTGATGCAGGTCCTGCGCAGAGGTGGGAGTGAAGTGTTTGTAATGTAAGTGTAAGGTAAGGATACTTCCACTCCACCAGGCTGATGCAGGTCCTGCGCAGAGGTGGGAGTGAAGTGTTTGTAATGTAAGTGTAAGGTAAGGATACTTCCACTCCACCAGGCTGATGCAGGTCCTGCGCAGAGGTGGGAGTGAAGTGTGTGTAATGTAAGTGTAAGGTAAGGATACTTCCACTCCACCAGGCTGATGCAGGTCCTGCGCAGAGGTGGGAGTGAAGTGTGTGTAATGTAAGTGTAAGGTAAGGATACTTCCACTCCAACCAGGCTGATGCAGGTCCTGCGCAGAGGTGGGAGTGAAGTGTGTGTAATGTAAGTGTAAGGTAAGGATACTTCCACTCCACCAGGCTGATGCAGGTCCTGCGCAGAGGGTTGACCAGGCTGAGACAGAACAAGGCTCTGGGTGGTCGAGTGTTGGCGGAGCCGCCCTGCTTCTTGCTCTTGGCGTATTGTTGACGCTTCCTGTGCGCCAGCGAGCCCGTGCACGCCGAGACTTGCGGACTCATCTCGGGCTTGGTGGCATCGCCCTTGGCCTGGCGGGCGGCATTGATGGCGGCGTGCCAGGCCAGGACGGGGCTGACGCCGGTGCCGGGGGCGGAGGAGGCGAGGCCCCGGATACCGCCGTCCGCTCCCAGGAGGCCGCAGGACGAGCCCACGGGCTTGCCGGCGCTGGCGGGGGGCGTGAGCGGTCCCGGCCGGGCCCAGCTGCTGCACGTGACCTTGACTTTGGGACCACAGAGCCGGGGCGTCGGCACAGGAAGTACGTCTTCTGTTGCCGCCATACTGGTTCCCTGTTGGTGGACAAACCAGCCAATCAGCAAAGACTTTCAACCGCAGACCCACACATAGACCAAGTTTTCTCTCTCTGTCTATTGAGAGATGTGTGTGTATATATATATATATATATATATATATACATACGTATATATGTGTCTATATATATATACATACATATATACATACATACACACATACATACATATATACACACACACACACACACACACACACACACACACATATATATACATACACACACACACACACACACACACATATATATACATACACACACACACACATATATATACATACACACACATACATAATATATATATATATATATATATATATACACATACAAACCCTGTTTCCATATGAGTTGGGAAATTGTGTTAGATGTAAATATAAACAGAATACAATGATTTGCAAATCCTTTTCAAGCCATATTCAGTTGAATATGCTACAAAGACAACATATTTGATGTTCAAACGCATAAACTTTAATTTTTTTTTTCAAATAATAATTAACTTAGAATTTCATGGCTGCAACACGTGCCAAAGTAGTTGGGAAAGGGCATGTTCACCACTGTTTTACATCACCTTTTCTTTTAACAACACCCAATAAACGTTTATAAGCAGGGGCGTCCATGATAACGTTGTTTGGATGACAACATACAGTATGTTGCTCCAAAACCTGTATGGACCTTTCAGCATTAATGGTGCCTTCACAGGTGTGTAAGTTACCCATGCCTTGGCCACTAATGCACCCCCATACCATCACACATGCTGGCTTTTCAACTTTGCGCCTATAACAATCCGAATGGTTAATTTTCCTCTTTGTTCTGGAGGACACCAATTCCTCTGTTTCCAAATGTAATTTGAAATATGAACTCGTCAGGCCACAGAACACCTTTCCACTTTGCATCAGTCCATCTTAGATGATCTCGGGCCCAGCCAAGCTGGCGGAGTTTCAGGATATTGTTAATAAATGGGTTTGGCTTTGCATAGTAGAGTTTTAACTTGCACTTACAGATGTAGCGACCAACTGTAGTTACTGACAGTGGTTTTATGAAGTGTTGCTGAGCCCATATGGTGATATCCTTTACACAGTACTGCCTGAGGAATCAAAAGTCCGTAATATCATCGCTTATGTGCAGTGATTTCTCCAGATTCTCTGAACCTTTTGATGATTTTACGGACCGTGGATGGTAAAATCCCTAAATTCCTTGCAATAGCTCGTTGAGAAATGTTGTTCTAAAACTGTTTGACGATTTGCTTACAAAAGTGGTGACCCTCGCCCCATCTTTGTTTGTGAATTACTTAGCATTTCATGGAAGCTGCTTTTATAGCCAATCATGGCACCCACCTGTTCCCAATTAGCCTGCACACCTGTGGGATGTTCCAAATAAGTTGAGGAATGCTCATCAAACACTTATCAGTATTCATTTCCACCTTTCCCAACTTCTTTGTCACGTGTTGCTGGCATCAAATTCTAAAGTTAATGATTTGCAAAAAAAAAAAATGTTTATGAGTTTGAACATCAAATATGTTGTCTTTGTAGCATATTCAACTGAATATGGCTTGAAAAGGATTTGCAAATCATTGTATTCTGTTTATATTTACATCTAACACCATTTCCCAACTCATATGGAAACAGGATATATATATATATATATATATATATATATATATATATATATATATATATATATATATATATATATATATATATATACATATACATATATATACATATACATATACACACACACACACACCGGGCCTGAAGTTAACTTTTTTGGCCACCTGCCACAGCGTTTTTTTTTACCGGCCAAAATTTTCTGTGCCTAAAATAAAGGTGAACGACTCAGAAAATGCATAAGAACGGTTCTTGAACTTGTACAGACTACACATCAAAATGCTGTCGAGATATTAACCAACTTAATCCCATTAATGAGTAGACCTACATAACGACTTTTCTGGCCTGGTGTGGCAGGCATTTAGAATAGAAAATAACAGAAATACAAACAGCCAATCATCTCACTGATGGTCTCATTTATGAAGTTAACACCCAACTGTAATCCATTCCACTGTAGTGTCATTACATATCCATTTTCTAATTTCTTTGGAATTTCAAATTAACAATATACATTACATTTATATGAAAAGACTCTTTTTAAGATTGTACATAAGTGTATGTTGCTTTTCAGAACTATTTTGACTGAATAACATCTAGATAAACAAAAGGATATGACACTGTAATGTCAAGGTCAAGCAACAATGGAAAAAGCCTGTCACAGAGCATTGACTGCGGGCTCTGAGTCCTGAAAAGAGGACGAGCAGACACTCCCCTCTGCTTCTTCCAAGAGGTCTGGTCTCCGTGACCTCAAGCTGCTAGCATGCCACACCTGGACCGCTGGGCTCGGGTCAAAATCTTTTATTGACGGGGAGGACAGATGGACCACGAGCAGGTCAGACAGTGTCTCACACTTGAGACTAGACCGCCGGTCAGACTTCACCATCTTCATCACATTAAACCCACGCTCACAGTCCGCTATTGATGCTGGCTTGCATAACACCAGATCCAAAAGGTCCAGGATGTCAGGGCACGATCTTCTCAGCTTCCGGTTGGCTTCAGACCAGGTGAGTCTCTCCAAGGTGGTTGGCTCCTTGTAGAGGTAGGACTTGACAATGGTCCACTGGTGTGGGATCAGATCAACATCAACTCCAGCAGAGATCAAGACTGGCCTGAAGTGATCTATGAGCCTCTCCACCTCTGAATCGCAGAAGCCTGAAATGGAAGGAGGGAAGTTTGTACCATAAGTTTGTTTATGTTTCAAGACAAGAGTCTAATATTTTGACTGAAATATTTACAGTTTGATGGCTCTGATTTTATTGCAACAGTTCTAAAGCTCTGTGATTTTGTTGTGTATATACAGTAATACACCTGTCCAATTGTTTTAATTAAAGATGCTTACCTGCATTATTTTCTGGATTAGGCCATTGTTGGAAGCTCTCTATCTTCGTATTGCTCAGGATTCCTGACCCGACATCACTAAACCTGTTGTCCATGCTTTCTGACAGCTTGTCCAGAACTTTGTCTTTGTTAGCCATCAGTTGGCTGCTGTCGCTATGGCTACGTCTGACACCCTGGTAGCTGTTGGAATCCAACACCTTGCTCAGCATAGGTCCGGGTCTGTCATACAAAATGAAGTTGTAGTTTACTTTCATTTTAAAGGATATTATACATCAAGAATTTATCATTCTATTTCTCACAATACCATCACAGTGAACATTGTTATATGTGGATCAGTGAATTTGAGGTCATTGCTGTGTTATTTGAATAAATCCTCCAAATACATGACAGCAGAGGGAGAGGAAAGGGAGGTCACATATTTGGAGGTTAAAAAAAAACAAGGACTGTGTGTGCAAAGGCCTTAAGGAGAAGAACATTTTTGGAAGTGAAGCAATGATTAATAACAAATTTTAAATTACAAACAGTGAGCAATATGTACCTGGATTTGCATTTGAGCATCACAACCTAAGTGGAAGTAAGACAATTGTGAACATCAGCCACTGTCAAACATGACTGCTGCAGTGTCACTGACAAGATGAGACACCGACAAGGAGTCACTGACAGGTTACCAAGATGAGTCACTGACAAGATGAGTCACTGACAAGATGAGACACCGACAAGGAGTCACTGACAAGATGAGTCACTGACAGGTTACCAAGATGAGTCACTGACAAGATGAGTCACTGACAAGATGAGTCACTGACAAGAGGAGTCACTGACAAGAGGAGTCACTGACAAGATGAGACACCGACAAGAGTAGTCACTGACAAGAGGAGTCACTGACAAGAGGAGTCACTGACAAGAGGAGTCACTGACAGGTTACCAAGATGAGTCACTGACAAGATGAGTCACTGACAAGAGGAGTCACTGACAAGATGAGACACCGACAAGAGTAGTCACTGACAAGAGGAGTCACTGACAAGAGGAGTCACTGACAAGAGGAGTCACTGACAAGAGGAGTCACTGACAAGAGGAGTCACTGACAAGATGAGACACCGACAAGATGAGTCACTGACAAGAGGAGTCACTGACAAGAGGAGTCACTGACAAGAGGAGTCACTGACAAGAGGAGTCACTGACAAGATGAGACACCGACAAGAGTAGTCACTGACAAGAGGAGTCACTGACAAGAGGAGTCACTGACAAGAGGAGTCACTGACAAGATGAGACACCGACAAGGAGTCACTGACAAGAGGAGTCACTGACAAGAGGAGTCACTGACAAGATGAGACACCGACAAGGAGTCACTGACAAGAGGAGTCACTGACAAGATCCTCAACTTTGCTACACCGATTGTTGGTTTTCATTACATCTTTAAAAACCAGTTCTAAGCGGTGTGCCATACAGTGGACTCCTAAAATGGAGGACTTCTCCCCAGGAAGCAGACTGACCACGCCTGTCATTACTGCAGCTCCATCTGTTGCTCCTTCCCTTCATCCTCACTGACTGCAGACATCATGGAGCACATTGTGTCTGTTCCATGTTCAGCATCTGTCTGTTCTAGTGCCTGGATCGCCACAAACTGCACCTTGACTTTTCCTGCCTTGCTCGATCTAACGTAGAGTAACTTACACTGCTGTCTGTGGATCCATCAGCCATTATGGATATAAACTTGGAGGCAGATATCTCCTCTTCCACATTCTTCCTTTCAACTTCTGCTATGGAGTCCATGAAGACTGGGGCCTGCTTTGCAGTTCTGTCTGTTTTCCCGACAGCTAACCCTTTCTGTTCATCCACCCTAAAAATACAAATGACATTTCACAGTTAGCTTGATCACACGTACCACTAATACACTATACCGTATGTACACACACACACACACACACACACACACACACACACGGGCTGCTAAGTGAACAGATCAGCCATTGTACTGCGTGACTGTGCCGTACTTGAGTTATCTACTAACATTAAAGCAGGTTGGTACTTACTCGCAAATCCACAGATAGTCAGAGAAGGGTCTCATCTTCTTTCCAATTGCGTGTTCGTTCCGAAACAGGAGCTTCATCCTCTCCAAGTGTGCTGTTTTCATTGAGGTCAGCGCCTTGACCGCATCTGTCAGCTCTGGGGGGGAGCAGTCTTCCCCACTTTACAGTTGATCGTTTGCAAGTGGCTTTTTGAGGACTCATGGTCCTTAATTGCCTCTGGCTTTAAGTGTTTTGTCCCTAATACAAATGGGTTTGATTTGGCTTTCTCCGAGCCATACATACAGCAATCCTGACAGTACATCTCTTCTGTTGTGACGTCGTAGACCAGCCAGTCGCAAACCTCGCCATCCCCGCTTACTTTCCACTTAAAGCAGGAGCCGGCCTCTTCACGTCAGCAATATACTGCCCCATTTTGGTTTTAAAATCCAAGCGGGGCTTGCTTAGAACACACAAGACACATGGGCGACCTGATTGGTCAACAACTTGTTCAGTGTTGTGTTGTCTTATTGGCTACCCGCCAACGTGAAGGTAGATTGACAGTTTTATCCACCAGTCAAAAATGTCACCCGCATTTGGCGTGTGGGCGGGTGCCAATTTCATGCCTTGTGTGTATATATATATATATATATATACACACACATAAATACATACACACACACACAGTGGGGCAAAAAAGTATTTAGTCAGCCAGCGATTGTGCAAGTTCTCCCACTTCAAATGATGACAGAGGTGTGTCATTTTCATCATAGGTACACTTCAACTGTGAGAGACAGAATGGGAAAAAAAATTCAGGAATTTTAAAGAATTATTTTGCAAATTTTGGTGGAAAATAAGTATTTGGTCAACCATTCAAAGCTCTCACTGATAGAAGGAGGTTTTGGCTCCAAATCTCAGGATACATGGCCCCATTCATTTTTTCCTTAACACGGATCAATCGTCCTGTCCCCTTAGCAGAAAAACAGCCCCAAAGCAGGATGTTTCCACCCCCATGCTTCACAGTAGGTATGGTGTTCTTGGGATGCAACTCAGTGTTCTTCTTCCTCCAAACACCACCAGTTGAGTTTATACCAAAAAGTTCTATTTTGGTTTCATCTGACCACATGACATTCTCACAATCTTCTGCTGTATCATCCATGTATCCATTTTGGTATAAATATATGCCCCACTGTATATATATATATATATATATATATATATATATATATATATATATATATATATATATATATATATATATATATATATATATATATATATATATATATATATATATATATATATATATATATATATATATATATATATACACACACACACACACACACAC
>NC_084637.1:35904494-35946994 GCF_033978795.1 Nerophis ophidion
AAAATGCATCACCTTGGAAGTCTATTAAAGTGTTCACCTTTGTATTTAATCAGTGTCACTCACACGCAGTCTTGGAAGTCTATTAAAGTGTTCACTTTTGTATTTAATCAGTGTCACTCACACGCAGTCTTGGACGTCTATTAAAGTGTTCACTTTTATATTTAATCAGTGTCACTCACACGCAGTCTTGGAAGTCTATTAAAGTGTTCACTTTTGTATTTAATCAGTGTCACTCACACGCAGTCTTGGAAGTCTATTAAGGTGTTCACTTTTGTATTTAATCAGTGTCACTCACACGCAGTCTTGGAAGTCTATTAAAGTGTTCACTTTTGTATTTAATCAGTGTCACTCACACACAGTCTTGGAAGTCTATTAAAGTGTTCACTTTTGTATTTAATCAGTGTCACTCACACACAGTCTTGGAAGTCTATTAAAGTGTTCACTTTTGTATTTAATCAGTGTCACTCACACACAGTCTTGGACGTCTATTAAAGTGTTCACTTTTGTATTTAATCAGTGTCACTCACACGCAGTCTTGGAAGTCTATTAAAGTGTTCACTTTTATATTTAATCAGTGTCACTCACACGCAGTCTTGGAAGTCTATTAAAGTGTTCACTTTTATATTTAATCAGTGTCACTCACACGCAGTCTTGGAAGTCTATTAAAGTGTTCACTTTCATATTTAATCAGTGTCACTCACACACAGTCTTGGACGTCTATTAAAGTGTTCACTTTTATATTTAATCAGTGTCACTCACACGCAGTCTTGGAAGTCTATTAAAGTGTTCACTTTTATATTTAATCAGTGTCACTCACACGCAGTCTTGGAAGTCTATTAAAGTGTTCACTTTCATATTTAATCAGTGTCACTCACACACAGTCTTGGACGTCTATTAAAGTGTTCACTTTTATATTTAATCAGTGTCACTCACACGCAGTCTTGGAAGTCTATTAAAGTGTTCACTTTTATATTTAATCAGTGTCACTCACACGCAGTCTTGGAAGTCTATTAAAGTGTTCACCTTTGTATTTAATCAGTGTCACTCACACGCAGTCTTGGAAGTCTATTAAAGTGTTCACTTTTGTATTTAATCAGTGTCACTCACACGCAGTCTTGGAAGTCTATTAAGGTGTTCACTTTTGTATTTAATCAGTGTCACTCACACGCAGTCTTGGACGTCTATTAAAGTGTTCACTTTTATATTTAATCAGTGTCACTCACACGCAGTCTTGGAAGTCTATTAAAGTGTTCACTTTTATATTTAATCAGTGTCACTCACACGCAGTCTTGGACGTCTATTAAAGTGTTCACTTTTATATTTAATCAGTGTCACTCACACGCAGTCTTGGAAGTCTATTAAGGTGTTCACTTTTGTATTTAATCAGTGTCACTCACACGCAGTCTTGGACGTCTATTAAAGTGTTCACTTTTATATTTAATCAGTGTCACTCACACGCAGTCTTGGAAGTCTATTAAAGTGTTCACTTTTGTATTTAATCAGTGTCACTCACACGCAGTCTTGGAAGTCTATTAAAGTGTTCACTTTTGTATTTAATCAGTGTCACTCACACACAGTCTTGGAAGTCTATTAAAGTGTTCACTTTTGTATTTAATCAGTGTCACTCACACACAGTCTTGGACGTCTATTAAAGTGTTCACTTTTGTATTTAATCAGTGTCACTCACACGCAGTCTTGGAAGTCTATTAAAGTGTTCACTTTTATATTTAATCAGTGTCACTCACACGCAGTCTTGGAAGTCTATTAAAGTGTTCACTTTTATATTTAATCAGTGTCACTCACACGCAGTCTTGGAAGTCTATTAAAGTGTTCACTTTCATATTTAATCAGTGTCACTCACACACAGTCTTGGACGTCTATTAAAGTGTTCACTTTTATATTTAATCAGTGTCACTCACACGCAGTCTTGGAAGTCTATTAAAGTGTTCACCTTTGTATTTAATCAGTGTCACTCACACGCAGTCTTGGAAGTCTATTAAAGTGTTCACTTTTGTATTTAATCAGTGTCACTCACACGCAGTCTTGGACGTCTATTAAAGTGTTCACTTTTATATTTAATCAGTGTCACTCACACGCAGTCTTGGAAGTCTATTAAAGTGTTCACTTTTGTATTTAATCAGTGTCACTCACACGCAGTCTTGGAAGTCTATTAAGGTGTTCACTTTTGTATTTAATCAGTGTCACTCACACGCAGTCTTGGAAGTCTATTAAAGTGTTCACTTTTGTATTTAATCAGTGTCACTCACACACAGTCTTGGAAGTCTATTAAAGTGTTCACTTTTGTATTTAATCAGTGTCACTCACACACAGTCTTGGAAGTCTATTAAAGTGTTCACTTTTGTATTTAATCAGTGTCACTCACACACAGTCTTGGACGTCTATTAAAGTGTTCACTTTTGTATTTAATCAGTGTCACTCACACGCAGTCTTGGAAGTCTATTAAAGTGTTCACTTTTATATTTAATCAGTGTCACTCACACGCAGTCTTGGAAGTCTATTAAAGTGTTCACTTTTATATTTAATCAGTGTCACTCACACGCAGTCTTGGAAGTCTATTAAAGTGTTCACTTTCATATTTAATCAGTGTCACTCACACACAGTCTTGGACGTCTATTAAAGTGTTCACTTTTATATTTAATCAGTGTCACTCACACGCAGTCTTGGAAGTCTATTAAAGTGTTCACTTTTATATTTAATCAGTGTCACTCACACGCAGTCTTGGAAGTCTATTAAAGTGTTCACTTTCATATTTAATCAGTGTCACTCACACACAGTCTTGGACGTCTATTAAAGTGTTCACTTTTATATTTAATCAGTGTCACTCACACGCAGTCTTGGAAGTCTATTAAAGTGTTCACTTTTATATTTAATCAGTGTCACTCACACGCAGTCTTGGAAGTCTATTAAAGTGTTCACCTTTGTATTTAATCAGTGTCACTCACACGCAGTCTTGGAAGTCTATTAAAGTGTTCACTTTTGTATTTAATCAGTGTCACTCACACGCAGTCTTGGAAGTCTATTAAGGTGTTCACTTTTGTATTTAATCAGTGTCACTCACACGCAGTCTTGGACGTCTATTAAAGTGTTCACTTTTATATTTAATCAGTGTCACTCACACGCAGTCTTGGAAGTCTATTAAAGTGTTCACTTTTATATTTAATCAGTGTCACTCACACGCAGTCTTGGACGTCTATTAAAGTGTTCACTTTTATATTTAATCAGTGTCACTCACACGCAGTCTTGGAAGTCTATTAAGGTGTTCACTTTTGTATTTAATCAGTGTCACTCACACGCAGTCTTGGACGTCTATTAAAGTGTTCACTTTTATATTTAATCAGTGTCACTCACACGCAGTCTTGGAAGTCTATTAAAGTGTTCACTTTTGTATTTAATCAGTGTCACTCACACGCAGTCTTGGAAGTCTATTAAAGTGTTCACTTTTGTATTTAATCAGTGTCACTCACACACAGTCTTGGAAGTCTATTAAAGTGTTCACTTTTGTATTTAATCAGTGTCACTCACACACAGTCTTGGACGTCTATTAAAGTGTTCACTTTTGTATTTAATCAGTGTCACTCACACGCAGTCTTGGAAGTCTATTAAAGTGTTCACTTTTATATTTAATCAGTGTCACTCACACGCAGTCTTGGAAGTCTATTAAAGTGTTCACTTTTATATTTAATCAGTGTCACTCACACGCAGTCTTGGAAGTCTATTAAAGTGTTCACTTTCATATTTAATCAGTGTCACTCACACACAGTCTTGGACGTCTATTAAAGTGTTCACTTTTATATTTAATCAGTGTCACTCACACGCAGTCTTGGAAGTCTATTAAAGTGTTCACTTTTATATTTAATCAGTGTCACTCACACGCAGTCTTGGAAGTCTATTAAAGTGTTCACCTTTGTATTTAATCAGTGTCACTCACACGCAGTCTTGGAAGTCTATTAAAGTGTTCACTTTTGTATTTAATCAGTGTCACTCACACGCAGTCTTGGAAGTCTATTAAGGTGTTCACTTTTGTATTTAATCAGTGTCACTCACACGCAGTCTTGGACGTCTATTAAAGTGTTCACTTTTATATTTAATCAGTGTCACTCACACGCAGTCTTGGAAGTCTATTAAAGTGTTCACTTTTATATTTAATCAGTGTCACTCACACGCAGTCTTGGACGTCTATTAAAGTGTTCACTTTTATATTTAATCAGTGTCACTCACACGCAGTCTTGGAAGTCTATTAAGGTGTTCACTTTTGTATTTAATCAGTGTCACTCACACGCAGTCTTGGACGTCTATTAAAGTGTTCACTTTTATATTTAATCAGTGTCACTCACACGCAGTCTTGGAAGTCTATTAAAGTGTTCACCTTTGTATTTAATCAGTGTCACTCACACGCAGTCTTGGAAGTCTATTAAAGTGTTCACTTTTGTATTTAATCAGTGTCACTCACACGCAGTCTTGGAAGTCTATTAAAGTGTTCACTTTTGTATTTAATCAGTGTCACTCACACACAGTCTTGGACGTCTATTAAAGTGTTCACTTTTGTATTTAATCAGTGTCACTCACACGCAGTCTTGGAAGTCTATTAAAGTGTTCACTTTTATATTTAATCAGTGTCACTCACACGCAGTCTTGGAAGTCTATTAAAGTGTTCACTTTTATATTTAATCAGTGTCACTCACACGCAGTCTTGGAAGTCTATTAAAGTGTTCACTTTTATATTTAATCAGTGTCACTCACACGCAGTCTTGGAAGTCTATTAAAGTGTTCACCTTTGTATTTAATCAGTGTCACTCACACGCAGTCTTGGAAGTCTATTAAAGTGTTCACTTTTGTATTTAATCAGTGTCACTCACACGCAGTCTTGGAAGTCTATTAAGGTGTTCACTTTTGTATTTAATCAGTGTCACTCACACGCAGTCTTGGACGTCTATTAAAGTGTTCACTTTTATATTTAATCAGTGTCACTCACACGCAGTCTTGGAAGTCTATTAAAGTGTTCACTTTTATATTTAATCAGTGTCACTCACACGCAGTCTTGGACGTCTATTAAAGTGTTCACTTTTATATTTAATCAGTGTCACTCACACGCAGTCTTGGAAGTCTATTAAGGTGTTCACTTTTGTATTTAATCAGTGTCACTCACACGCAGTCTTGGACGTCTATTAAAGTGTTCACTTTTATATTTAATCAGTGTCACTCACACGCAGTCTTGGACGTCTATTAAAGTGTTCACTTTTATATTTAATCAGTGTCACTCACACGCAGTCTTGGACGTCTATTAAAGTGTTCACTTTTGTATTTAATCAGTGTCACTCACACGCAGTCTTGGAAGTCTATTAAAGTGTTCACTTTTATATTTAATCAGTGTCACTCACACGCAGTCTTGGAAGTCTATTAAAGTGTTCACCTTTGTATTTAATCAGTGTCACTCACACGCAGTCTTGGAAGTCTATTAAGGTGTTCACTTTTGTATTTAATCAGTGTCACTCACACACAGTCTTGGACGTCTATTAAAGTGTTCACTTTTATATTTAATCAGTGTCACTCACACGCAGTCTTGGAAGTCTATTAAAGTGTTCACTTTTGTATTTAATCAGTGTCACTCACACGCAGTCTTGGAAGTCTATTAAAGTGTTCACTTTTGTATTTAATCAGTGTCACTCACACGCAGTCTTGGAAGTCTATTAAAGTGTTCACTTTTATATTTAATCAGTGTCACTCACACGCAGTCTTGGAAGTCTATTAAAGTGTTCACCTTTGTATTTAATCAGTGTCACTCACACGCAGTCTTGGAAGTCTATTAAGGTGTTCACTTTTGTATTTAATCAGTGTCACTCACACACAGTCTTGGACGTCTATTAAAGTGTTCACTTTTATATTTAATCAGTGTCACTCACACGCAGTCTTGGAAGTCTATTAAAGTGTTCACTTTTATATTTAATCAGTGTCACTCACACACAGTCTTGGACGTCTATTAAAGTGTTCACTTTTATATTTAATCAGTGTCACTCACACGCAGTCTTGGAAGTCTATTAAAGTGTTCACTTTTATATTTAATCAGTGTCACTCACACGCAGTCTTGGAAGTCTATTAAAGTGTTCACCTTTGTATTTAATCAGTGTCACTCACACGCAGTCTTGGAAGTCTATTAAGGTGTTCACTTTTGTATTTAATCAGTGTCACTCACACACAGTCTTGGACGTCTATTAAAGTGTTCACTTTTATATTTAATCAGTGTCACTCACACGCAGTCTTGGAAGTCTATTAAAGTGTTCACTTTTGTATTTAATCAGTGTCACTCACACGCAGTCTTGGACGTCTATTAAAGTGTTCACTTTCATATTTAATCAGTGTCACTCACACACAGTCTTGGACGTCTATTAAAGTGTTCACTTTTATATTTAATCAGTGTCACTCACACGCAGTCTTGGAAGTCTATTAAAGTGTTCACTTTTATATTTAATCAGTGTCACTCACACGCAGTCTTGGAAGTCTATTAAAGTGTTCACTTTTGTATTTAATCAGTGTCACTCACACGCAGTCTTGGAAGTCTATTAAAGTGTTCACTTTTGTATTTAATCAGTGTCACTCACACGCAGTCTTGGAAGTCTATTAAAGTGTTCACTTTTGTATTTAATCAGTGTCACTCACACGCAGTCTTGGAAGTCTATTAAAGTGTTCACTTTTGTATTTAATCAGTGTCACTCACACGCAGTCTTGGAAGTCTATTAAAGTGTTCACCTTTGTATTTAATCAGTGTCACTCACACGCAGTCTTGGAAGTCTATTAAAGTGTTCACTTTTGTATTTAATCAGTGTCACTCACACGCAGTCTTGGAAGTCTATTAAAGTGTTCACTTTTGTATTTAATCAGTGTCACTCACACGCAGTCTTGGAAGTCTATTAAAGTGTTCACTTTTGTATTTAATCAGTGTCACTCACACGCAGTCTTGGACGTCTATTAAAGTGTTCACTTTCATATTTAATCAGTGTCACTCACACACAGTCTTGGACGTCTATTAAAGTGTTCACTTTTATATTTAATCAGTGTCACTCACACGCAGTCTTGGAAGTCTATTAAAGTGTTCACTTTTATATTTAATCAGTGTCACTCACACGCAGTCTTGGAAGTCTATTAAAGTGTTCACTTTTGTATTTAATCAGTGTCACTCACACGCAGTCTTGGAAGTCTATTAAAGTGTTCACTTTTGTATTTAATCAGTGTCACTCACACGCAGTCTTAAAAGTCTATTAAAGTGTTCACTTTTGTATTTAATCAGTGTCACTCACACGCAGTCTTGGACGTCTATTAAAGTGTTCACTTTTGTATTTAATCAGTGTCACTCACACGCAGTCTTGGAAGTCTATTAAAGTGTTCACTTTTGTATTTAATCAGTGTCACTCACACGCAGTCTTGGAAGTCTATTAAAGTGTTCACTTTTGTATTTAATCAGTGTCACTCACACACAGTCTTGGACGTCTATTAAAGTGTTCACTTTTATATTTAATCAGTGTCACTCACACGCAGTCTTGGAAGTCTATTAAAGTGTTCACTTTTGTATTTAATCAGTGTCACTCACACGCAGTCTTGGACGTCTATTAAAGTGTTCACTTTTGTATTTAATCAGTGTCACTCACACGCAGTCTTGGAAGTCTATTAAAGTGTTCACTTTTGTATTTAATCAGTGTCACTCACACGCAGTCTTGGAAGTCTATTAAAGTGTTCACTTTTGTATTTAATCAGTGTCACTCACACGCAGTCTTGGAAGTCTATTAAAGTGTTCAATTTTGTATTTAATCAGTGTCACTCACACGCAGTCTTGGAAGTCTATTAAAGTGTTCACTTTTGTATTTAATCAGTGTCACTCACACGCAGTCTTGGAAGTCTATTAAAGTGTTCACTTTTGTATTTAATCAGTGTCACTCACACGCAGTCTTGGAAGTCTATTAAAGTGTTCACTTTTGTATTTAATCAGTGTCACTCACACGCAGTCTTGGAAGTCTATTAAAGTGTTCACTTTTGTATTTAATCAGTGTCACTCACACGCAGTCTTGGAAGTCTATTAAAGTGTTCACTTTTATATTTAATCAGTGTCACTCACACGCAGTCTTGGAAGTCTATTAAAGTGTTCACTTTTGTATTTAATCAGTGTCACTCACACGCAGTCTTGGAAGTCTATTAAAGTGTTCACTTTTATATTTAATCAGTGTCACTCACACGCAGTCTTGGAAGTCTATTAAAGTGTTCACTTTTGTATTTAATCAGTGTCACTCACACGCAGTCTTGGAAGTCTATTAAAGTGTTCACTTTTATATTTAATCAGTGTCACTCACACGCAGTCTTGGAAGTCTATTAAAGTGTTCACTTGTATATTTAATCAGTGTCACTCACACGCAGTCTTGGAAGTCTATTAAAGTGTTCAATTTTGTATTTAATCAGTGTCACTCACACGCAGTCTTGGAAGTCTATTAAAGTGTTCACTTTTGTATTTAATCAGTGTCACTCACACGCAGTCTTGGAAGTCTATTAAAGTGTTCACTTTTGTATTTAATCAGTGTCACTCACACGCAGTCTTGGAAGTCTATTAAAGTGTTCACTTTTGTATTTAATCAGTGTCACTCACACGCAGTCTTGGAAGTCTATTAAAGTGTTCACTTTTGTATTTAATCAGTGTCACTCACACGCAGTCTTGGAAGTCTATTAAAGTGTTCACTTTTATATTTAATCAGTGTCACTCACACGCAGTCTTGGAAGTCTATTAAAGTGTTCACTTTTGTATTTAATCAGTGTCACTCACACGCAGTCTTGGAAGTCTATTAAAGTGTTCACTTTTATATTTAATCAGTGTCACTCACACGCAGTCTTGGAAGTCTATTAAAGTGTTCACTTTTGTATTTAATCAGTGTCACTCACACGCAGTCTTGGAAGTCTATTAAAGTGTTCACTTTTATATTTAATCAGTGTCACTCACACGCAGTCTTGGAAGTCTATTAAAGTGTTCACTTTTGTATTTAATCAGTGTCACTCACACGCAGTCTTGGAAGTCTATTAAAGTGTTCACTTTTATATTTAATCAGTGTCACTCACACGCAGTCTTGGAAGTCTATTAAAGTGTTCACTTTTATATTTAATCAGTGTCACTCACACGCAGTCTTGGAAGTCTATTAAAGTGTTCAATTTTGTATTTAATCAGTGTCACTCACACGCAGTCTTGGAAGTCTATTAAAGTGTTCACTTTTGTATTTAATCAGTGTCACTCACACGCAGTCTTGGAAGTCTATTAAAGTGTTCACTTTTGTATTTAATCAGTGTCACTCACACGCAGTCTTGGAAGTCTATTAAAGTGTTCACTTTTGTATTTAATCAGTGTCACTCACACGCAGTCTTGGAAGTCTATTAAAGTGTTCACTTTTGTATTTAATCAGTGTCACTCACACGCAGTCTTGGAAGTCTATTAAAGTGTTCACTTTTATATTTAATCAGTGTCACTCACACGCAGTCTTGGAAGTCTATTAAAGTGTTCACTTTTGTATTTAATCAGTGTCACTCACACGCAGTCTTGGAAGTCTATTAAAGTGTTCACTTTTATATTTAATCAGTGTCACTCACACGCAGTCTTGGAAGTCTATTAAAGTGTTCACTTTTGTATTTAATCAGTGTCACTCACACGCAGTCTTGGAAGTCTATTAAAGTGTTCACTTTTATATTTAATCAGTGTCACTCACACGCAGTCTTGGAAGTCTATTAAAGTGTTCACTTTTGTATTTAATCAGTGTCACTCACACGCAGTCTTGGAAGTCTATTAAAGTGTTCACTTTTATATTTAATCAGTGTCACTCACACGCAGTCTTGGAAGTCTATTAAAGTGTTCACTTTTGTATTTAATCAGTGTCACTCACACGCAGTCTTGGAAGTCTATTAAAGTGTTCACTTTTATATTTAATCAGTGTCACTCACACGCAGTCTTGGAAGTCTATTAAAGTGTTCACTTTTGTATTTAATCAGTGTCACTCACACGCAGTCTTGGACGTCTATTAAAGTGTTCACTTTTGTATTTAATCAGTGTCACTCACACGCAGTCTTGGAAGTCTATTAAAGTGTTCACTTTTGTATTTAATCAGTGTCACTCACACGCAGTCTTGGAAGTCTATTAAAGTGTTCACTTTTATATTTAATCAGTGTCACTCACACGCAGTCTTGGAAGTCTATTAAAGTGTTCACTTTTGTATTTAATCAGTGTCACTCACACGCAGTCTTGGAAGTCTATTAAAGTGTTCACTTTTATATTTAATCAGTGTCACTCACACGCAGTCTTGGAAGTCTATTAAAGTGTTCACTTTTGTATTTAATCAGTGTCACTCACACGCAGTCTTGGAAGTCTATTAAAGTGTTCACTTTTATATTTAATCAGTGTCACTCACACGCAGTCTTGGAAGTCTATTAAAGTGTTCACTTTTGTATTTAATCAGTGTCACTCACACGCAGTCTTGGAAGTCTATTAAAGTGTTCACTTTTATATTTAATCAGTGTCACTCACACGCAGTCTTGGAAGTCTATTAAAGTGTTCACTTTTGTATTTAATCAGTGTCACTCACACGCAGTCTTGGAAGTCTATTAAAGTGTTCACTTTTATATTTAATCAGTGTCACTCACACGCAGTCTTGGAAGTCTATTAAAGTGTTCACTTTTGTATTTAATCAGTGTCACTCACACGCAGTCTTGGAAGTCTATTAAAGTGTTCACTTTTATATTTAATCAGTGTCACTCACACGCAGTCTTGGAAGTCTATTAAAGTGTTCACTTTTATATTTAATCAGTGTCACTCACACACAGTCTTGGAAGTCTATTAAAGTGTTCACTTTTGTATTTAATCAGTGTCACTCACACGCAGTCTTGGAAGTCTATTAAAGTGTTCACTTTTGTATTTAATCAGTGTCACTCACACGCAGTCTTAGAAGTCTATTAAAGTGTTCACTTTTGTATTTAATCAGTGTCACTCACACGCGGCGTCGTTGTCATCAGTCTATTCCGGTTTAGAGCGGAAATGAAAGGTGCCGCTTCCAATGGTGTCCGTGCGGGAGCAAAGTGCGAAAATCCGGTTTAGAGCGGAAGTGAAAGGTGCCCCTCTGAAGTGTCTCCGTGCGACAGAAGATGGCGTCTGCCGGACACAAGATGAGTTTGGCCGCCCTGCAGAGACAAGATCCTTACATCAACAAACTGCTCGACCTCACCTCGCAGGTGGCGCTTTATAACTTCAACTCCACAAGCAACCAGTGGGTGAGTTGCTCCAAACTTTCAAACCCGGGAATCCCTTTTGCCCGTGTTGTGTTAGCATGTAGCTAGCTCCTCTTATTTCAACTCTTCAATTATTTATTATTATTAATATTATTATGTCAGCATGTGTAGCTAGCTCATCTGAATCTACATTTGAACTATTTACTTTGTTAAACTCCGACTAATTCAAATGTTATTGTGTCAAATTCTTACTATTATTTTGGACTGCACAAGATAAGCTGATTGACATTAGTTTGTTTAAGTCCTAATAATTAGAATTAAAAAAATGAAATATGTGTGTTTGAGTCCTAATAATTATAATAAAATGATGGATATTAGTTTGTCTGAGTCCTAATAATTATAATACAAACCCCGTTTCTATATGAGTTGGGAAATGGTGTTAGATGTAAATATAAACAGAATACAATGATTTGCAAATCCTTTTCAAGCCATATTCAGTTGAATATGCTACAAAGACAACATATTTGATGTTCAAACTAATAAGCTTTATTCTTTTTTGCAAATAATATTTATTAACTTAGAATTTCATGGCTGCAACACGTGCCAAAGTAGTTGGGAAAGGGCATGTTCACCACTGTGTTACATCACCTTTTCTTTTAACAACACTCAATAATCGTTTGGGAACTGAGGAAACTAATTTTTGAAGCTTTGAAAGTGGAATTCTTTCCCATTCTTGTTTTATGTAGAGCTTCAGTCCTTCAACAGTCCGGGGTCTCCGCTGTCCTATTTTACGCTTCATAATGCGCCACACATTTTCCATGGGGGACAGGTCTGGACTGCAGGCGGGCCAGGAAAGTACCCGTTCTCTTTTTTTTACAAAGCCACGCTGTTGTAACACGTGCTGAAAGTGGCTTGGCATTGTCTTGCGGAAATAAGCAGGGGCGTCCATGAAAAAAACGGCGCTTAAATGGCAGCATATGTTGTTCCAAAAGCTGTATGTACCTTTCAGCATTAATGGTGCCTTCACAGATGTGTAAGTTACCCATGCCTTGGGCACTAATGCACCCCCATACCATCACACATGTGTAAGTTACCCATGCCTTGGCCACTAATACACCCCCATACCATCACACATGCTGGCTTTTACACTTTGCGTCGATAACAGTCTGGATGGTTCGCTTCCCCTTTGGTCCGGATGACACAATGTCAAATATTTCCAAAAACAATTTGAAATGTGGACTCGTCAGACCACAGAACATTTTTCCACTTTGCATCAGTCCATCTTAGCTGATCTCAAGTCCAGAGAAGCCGGCAGCGTTCCTGGAAGTTGTTGATAAATGGCTTTGGCTTTGCATAGTAGAGCTTTAACTTGCACACACAGATGTAGTGACAAACTGTACTTAGTGACAGTGGTTTTCTGAAGTGTTCTTGAGCCCATGTGGTGATATCCTTCAGAGATTGATGTTTGTTTTTGATACAGTGCCGTCTGAGGGATGGAAGGTCACGGTCATTCAATGTTGGTTTCCGGCCATGCTGCTTACGTGGAGTGATTTCTCCAGATTTTCTGAACCTTTTGATGATATTATGGAGCGTAGATGTTGAAATCCCTAAATTTCTTGCAATGTCACTTTGAGAAAGGTTGTTCTTAAACTGTTTGACTATTTGCTCACACAGTTGTGGACAAAGGGGTGTACCTCGCCCCATCCTTTCTTGTGAAAGACTGAGCATTTTTTGGGAAGCTGTTTTTATATCCAATCATGGCACCCACCTGTTCCCAATTAGCCTGCACACCTGTGGGATGTTGCAAATAGGTGTTTGATGAGCATTCCTGAACTTTATCAGTATGTATTGCCACCTTTCCCAACTTCTTTGTCACGTGTTGCTGGCATTCTAAAGTTATTGGTTATTTGCACAAAAAAAATGTTTATGAGTTTGAACATCAAATATGTTGTCTTTGTAGCATATTCAACTGAATATGGCTTGAAAAGGATTTGCGAATCATTGTATTCTGTTTATATTTACATCTAACGCCATTTCCCAACTCATATGGAAACAGAGTTTGTACAAAGGTGAACATATGTTTGTTTTAGTCCTCATAATTATAATACAATGATGGACATATGTTTGTTTAAGTCCTCATAATTATAATACAATGATGGACATATGTTTGTTTAAGTCCTCATAATTATAATACAATGATGGACATATGTTTGTTTAAGTCCTCATAATTATAATACAATGATGGACATATGTGTGTTTAAGTCCTCATAATTATAATACAATGATGGACATATGTTTGTTTAAGTCCTCATAATTATTAAAAGATGGAGTCATGTTTGTTAGCTGAACTTGTCTTGTTCTGATTGAAGGTTAACTATTTACACTAAACTGAGAAATAATAATATTACACTAATACAGTTACACTAATAATATTACACTATTACAGAAATGTTATGCTAATACAATTCTACAACTATTACACCAATGCAGAAATAATATGATAATACAGTTATACTAATAATATTACAGCAATACCTAAATAATTATATGCTAATACAATATACTAATAATACAAATGAATTATTAATATGCTAATACAATTATACTCTTAGTACCAATACAGAAAAAATAATATGCTAATACAGTTGTACTAATATTGTTTCACCAATTACAGAAATATTAGTATGCTAATTAGGGTTTCCCAATTACCTGTGGTAGTGGGGGCGTGGTCACAATGACGTCATTGATTAATTTTCTAAATTTTTCTACGATGATATGATTTTCTTTAAAAAGGTTACAAAAATATCTACATAACATTAACACATACATTTTTAAATCCTTTTGCCAAATTTTCAAAATGCATTGTACTTTTTGTACAATTTTTTGCGGGTGTTTACAGACTTTTAATGACTTTTTTTTACAATGAAAAACAACTATCAGCAGCTAGTGTTCTTCTAAAATGTAGTGGTGTCTACAGACTACTTCTGTCCATCCATGTCCATGTCCCTGACTAAAATGTAGTGGTGTCTACAGACTACTTCTGTCCATCCATGTCCATGTCCCTGACTAAAATGTAGTGGTGTCTACAGACTACTTCTGTCCATCCATGTCCATGTCCCTGACTAAAATGTAGTGGTGTCTACAGACTACTTCTGTCCATCCATGTCCATGTCCCTGACTAAAATGTAGTGGTGTCTACAGACTACTTCTGTCCATCCATATCCATGTCCCTGACTAAAATGTAGTGGTGTATACAGACTACTTCTGTCCCTCCATGTCCATGTCCCTGATTAAAATGTAGTGGTGTCTACAGACTACTTCTGTCCATCCATGTCCATGTCCCTGACTAAAATGTAGTGGTGTCTACAGACTACTTCTGTCCAGACATGTCCATGTCCCTGACTAAAATGTAGTGGTGTCTACAGACTACTTCTGTCCATCCATGTCCATGTCCCTGACTAAAATGTAGTGGTGTCTACAGACTACTTCTGTCCATCCATGTCCATGTCCCTGACTAAAATGTAGTGGTGTCTACAGACTACTTCTGTCCATCCATGTCCATGTCCCTGACTAAAATGTAGTGGTGTCTACAGACTACTTCTGTCCCTTCATGTCCATGTCCCTGACTAAAATGTAGTGGTGTCTACAGACTACTTCTGTCCATCCATGTCCATGTCCCTGACTAAAATGTAGTGGTATCTACAGACTACCTCTGTCCATCCATGTCCATGTCCCTGACTAAAATGTAGTGGTGTCTACAGACTACTTCTGTCCATCCATGTCCATGTCCCTGACTAAAATGTAGTGGTGTCTACAGACTACTTCTGTCCCTTCATGTCCATGTCCCTGACTAAAATGTAGTGGTGTCTACAGACTACTTCTGTCCATCCATATCCATGTCCCTGACTAAAATGTAGTGGTGTCTACAGACTACTTCTGTCCATCCATGTCCATGTCCCTGACTAAAATGTAGTGGTGTCTACAGACTACTTCTGTCCATCCATTTCCATGTCCCTGACTAAAATGTAGTGGTGTCTACAGACTACTTCTGTCCATCCATGTCCATGTCCCTGACTAAAATGTAGTGGTGTCTACAGACTACTTCTGTCCATCCATGTCCATGTCCCTGACTAAAATGTAGTGGTGTCTACAGACTACTTCTGTCCATCCATATCCATGTCCCTGACTAAAATGTAGTGGTGTATACAGACTACTTCTGTCCCTCCATGTCCATGTCCCTGATTAAAATGTAGTGGTGTCTACAGACTACTTCTGTCCATCCATGTCCATGTCCCTGACTAAAATGTAGTGGTGTCTACAGACTACTTCTGTCCAGACATGTCCATGTCCCTGACTAAAATGTAGTGGTGTCTACAGACTACTTCTGTCCATCCATGTCCATGTCCCTGACTAAAATGTAGTGGTGTCTACAGACTACTTCTGTCCATCCATGTCCATGTCCCTGACTAAAATGTAGTGGTGTCTACAGACTACTTCTGTCCATCCATGTCCATGTCCCTGACTAAAATGTAGTGGTGTCTACAGACTACTTCTGTCCATCCATGTCCATGTCCCTGACTAAAATGTAGTGGTGTCTACAGACTACTTCTGTCCCTTCATGTCCATGTCCCTGACTAAAATGTAGTGGTGTCTACAGACTACTTCTGTCCATCCATGTCCATGTCCCTGACTAAAATGTAGTGGTGTCTACAGACTACTTCTGTCCCTTCATGTCCATGTCCCTGACTAAAATGTAGTGGTGTCTACAGACTACTTCTGTCCATCCATGTCCATGTCCCTGACTAAAATGTAGTGGTGTCTACAGACTACTTCTGTCCATCCATGTCCATGTCCCTGACTAAAATGTAGTGGTGTCTACAGACTACTTCTGTCCATCCATGTCCATGTCCCTGACTAAAATGTAGTGGTGTCTACAGACTACTTCTGTCCATCCATGTCCATGTCCCTGACTAAAATGTAGTGGTGTCTACAGACTACTTCTGTCCCTTCATGTCCATGTCCCTGACTAAAATGTAGTGGTGTCTACAGACTACTTCTGTCCATCCATGTCCATGTCCCTGACTAAAATGTAGTGGTGTCTACAGACTACTTCTGTCCCTTCATGTCCATGTCCCTGACTAAAATGTAGTGGTGTCTACAGACTACTTCTGTCCATCCATATCCATGTCCCTGACTAAAATGTAGTGGTGTCTACAGACTACTTCTGTCCATCCATGTCCATGTCCCTGACTAAAATGTAGTGGTGTCTACAGACTACTTCTGTCCATCCATGTCCATGTCCCTGACTAAAATGTAGTGGTGTCTACAGACTACTTCTGTCCATCCATGTCCATGTCCCTGACTAAAATGTAGTGGTGTCTACAGACTACTTCTGTCCATCCATGTCCATGTCCCTGACTAAAATGTAGTGGTGTCTACAGACTACTTCTGTCCATCCATGTCCATGTCCCTGACTAAAATGTAGTGGTGTCTACAGACTACTTCTGTCCATCCATGTCCATGTCCCTGACTAAAATGTAGTGGTGTCTACAGACTACTTCTGTCCATCCATGTCCATGTCCCTGACTAAAATGTAGTGGTGTCTACAGACTACTTCTGTCCATCCATGTCCATGTCCCTGACTAAAATGTAGTGGTGTCTACAGACTACTTCTGTCCATCCATGTCCATGTCCCTGACTAAAATGTAGTGGTGTCTACAGACTACTTCTGTCCATCCATGTCCATGTCCCTGACTAAAATGTAGTGGTGTCTACAGACTACTTCTGTCCATCCATGTCCATGTCCCTGACTAAAATGTAGTGGTGTATACAGACTACTTCTGTCCCTCCATGTCCATGTCCCTGACTAAAATGTAGTGGTGTCTACAGACTACTTCTGTCCCTCCATGTCCATGTCCCTGACTAAAATGTAGTGGTGGCTAGAAACTACTTCTGTCCATCCATGTCCATGTCCCTGACTAAAATGTAGTGGTGTCTACAGACTACTTCTGTCCCTCCATGTCCATGTCCCTGATTAAAATGTAGTGGTGTCTACAGACTACTTCTGTCCCTCCATGTCCATGTCCCTGATTAAAATGTAGTGGTGTCTAGAAACTACTTCTGTCCCTCCATATCCATGTCCCTGACTAAAATGTAGTGGTGTCTACAGACTACTTCTGTCCATCCATATCCATGTCCCTGACTAAAATGTAGTGGTGTCTACAGACTACTTCTGTCCCTCCATATCCATGTCCCTGACTAAAATGTAGTGGTGTCTACAGACTACTTCTGTCCATCCATGTCCATGTCCCTGACTAAAATGTAGTGGTGTCTACAGACTACTTCTGTCCATCCATGTCCATGTCCCTGACTAAAATGTAGTGGTGTCTACAGACTACTTCTGTCCATCCATGTCCATGTCCCTGACTAAAATGTAGTGGTGTCTACAGACTACTTCTGTCCATCCATGTCCATGTCCCTGACTAAAATGTAGTGGTGTCTACAGACTACTTCTGTCCATCCATGTCCCTGACTAAAATGTAGTGGTGTCTACAGACTACTTCTGTCCATCCATGTCCATGTTCCTGACTAAAATGTAGTGGTGTCTACAGACTACTTCTGTCCATCCATGTCCATGTCCCTGACTAAAATGTAGTGGTGTCTACAGACTACTTCTGTCCATCCATGTCCATGTCCCTGACTAAAATGTAGTGCTGTCTACAGACTACTTCTGTCCATCCATGTCCATGTCCCTGACTAAAATGTAGTGGTATCTACAGACTACTTCTGTCCCTCCATGTCCATGTCCCTGATTAAAATGTAGTGGTGTCTACAGACTACTTCTGTCCCTCCATGTCCATGTCCCTGATTAAAATGTAGTGGTGTCTACAGACTACTTCTGTCCATCCATGTCCATGTCCCTGACTAAAATGTAGTGGTGTCTACAGACTACTTCTGTCCCTCCATGTCCATGTCCCTGATTAAAATGTAGTGGTGTCTAGAAACTACTTCTGTCCCTCCATATCCATGTCCCTGACTAAAATGTAGTGGTGTCTACAGACTACTTCTGTCCATCCATATCCATGTCCCTGACTAAAATGTAGTGGTGTCTACAGACTACTTCTGTCCCTCCATATCCATGTCCCTGGATAAAATGTAGTGGTGTCTACAGACTACTTCTGTCCATCCATGTCCATGTCCCTGACTAAAATGTAGTGGTGTCTACAGACTACTTCTGTCCATCCATGTCCATGTCCCTGACTAAAATGTAGTGGTGTCTACAGACTACTTCTGTCCCTCCATGTCCATGTCCCTGATTAAAATGTAGTGGTGTCTAGAAACTACTTCTGTCCCTCCATGTCCATGTCCCTGACTAAAATGTAGTGGTGTCTACAGACTACTTCTGTCCATCCATGTCCATGTCCCTGACTAAAATGTAGTGGTGTCTACAGACTACTTCTGTCCATCCATGTCCATGTCCCTGACTAAAATGTAGTGGTGTCTACAGACTACTTCTGTCCTTTCATGACCATGTCCCTGACTAAAATGTAGTGGTGTCTACAGACTACTTCTGTCCATCCATGTCCATGTCCCTGACTAAAATTATGTGGTGTCTACAGACTACTTCTGTCCATCCATGTCCATGTCCCTGACTAAAATGTAGTGGTGTCTACAGACTACTTCTGTCCCTCCATGTCCATGTCCCTGACTAAAATGTAGTGGTGGCTAGAAACTACTTCTGTCCCTTCATGTCCATGTCCCTGACTAAAATGTAGTGGTGTCTACAGACTACTTCTGTCCATCCATGTCCATGTCCCTGACTAAAATGTAGTGGTGTCTACAGACTACTTCTGTCCCTCCATGTCCATGTCCCTGATTAAAATGTAGTGGTGTCTACAGACTACTTCTGTCCCTCCATGTCCATGTCCCTGATTAAAATGTAGTGGTGTCTAGAAACTACTTCTGTCCCTCCATATCCATGTCCCTGACTAAAATGTAGTGGTGTCTACAGACTACTTCTGTCCATCCATATCCATGTCCCTGACTAAAATGTAGTGGTGTCTACAGACTACTTCTGTCCCTCCATATCCATGTCCCTGACTAAAATGTAGTGGTGTCTACAGACTACTTCTGTCCATCCATGTCCATGTCCCTGACTAAAATGTAGTGGTGTCTACAGACTACTTCTGTCCATCCATGTCCATGTCCCTGACTAAAATGTAGTGGTGTCTACAGACTACTTCTGTCCATCCATGTCCATGTCCCTGACTAAAATGTAGTGGTGTCTACAGACTACTTCTGTCCTTTCATGACCATGTCCCTGACTAAAATGTAGTGGTGTCTACAGACTACTTCTGTCCATCCATGTCCATGTCCCTGACTAAAATGTAGTGGTGTCTACAGACTACTTCTGTCCATCCATGTCCATGTCCCTGACTAAAATGTAGTGGTGTCTACAGACTACTTCTGTCCATCCATGTCCCTGACTAAAATGTAGTGGTGTCTACAGACTACTTCTGTCCATCCATGTCCATGTTCCTGACTAAAATGTAGTGGTGTCTACAGACTACTTCTGTCCATCCATGTCCATGTCCCTGACTAAAATGTAGTGGTGTCTACAGACTACTTCTGTCCATCCATGTCCATGTCCCTGACTAAAATGTAGTGCTGTCTACAGACTACTTCTGTCCATCCATGTCCATGTCCCTGACTAAAATGTAGTGGTATCTACAGACTACTTCTGTCCCTCCATGTCCATGTCCCTGATTAAAATGTAGTGGTGTCTACAGACTACTTCTGTCCCTCCATGTCCATGTCCCTGATTAAAATGTAGTGGTGTCTAGAAACTACTTCTGTCCCTCCATATCCATGTCCCTGACTAAAATGTAGTGGTGTCTACAGACTACTTCTGTCCATCCATATCCATGTCCCTGACTAAAATGTAGTGGTGTCTACAGACTACTTCTGTCCCTCCATATCCATGTCCCTGACTAAAATGTAGTGGTGTCTACAGACTACTTCTGTCCATCCATGTCCATGTCCCTGACTAAAATGTAGTGGTGTCTACAGACTACTTCTGTCCATCCATGTCCATGTCCCTGACTAAAATGTAGTGGTGTCTACAGACTACTTCTGTCCCTCCATGTCCATGTCCCTGATTAAAATGTAGTGGTGTCTAGAAACTACTTCTGTCCCTCCATGTCCATGTCCCTGACTAAAATGTAGTGGTGTCTACAGACTACTTCTGTCCATCCATGTCCATGTCCCTGACTAAAATGTAGTGGTGTCTACAGACTACTTCTGTCCATCCATGTCCATGTCCCTGACTAAAATGTAGTGGTGTCTACAGACTACTTCTGTCCTTTCATGACCATGTCCCTGACTAAAATGTAGTGGTGTCTACAGACTACTTCTGTCCATCCATGTCCATGTCCCTGACTAAAATTATGTGGTGTCTACAGACTACTTCTGTCCATCCATGTCCATGTCCCTGACTAAAATGTAGTGGTGTCTACAGACTACTTCTGTCCATCCATGTCCCTGACTAAAATGTAGTGGTGTCTACAGACTACTTCTGTCCATCCATGTCCATGTCCCTGACTAAAATGTAGTGGTGTCTACAGACTACTTCTGTCCATCCATGTCCATGTCCCTGACTAAAATGTAGTGGTGTCTACAGACTACTTCTGTCCATCCATGTCCATGTCCCTGACTAAAATGTAGTGGTGTCTACAGACTACTTCTGTCCATCCATGTCCATGTCCCTGACTAAAATGTAGTGGTATCTACAGACTACTTCTGTCCCTTCATGTCCATGTCCCTGACTAAAATGTAGTGGTGTCTACAGACTACTTCTGTCCCTCCATGTCCATGTCCCTGATTAAAATGTAGTGGTGTCTAGAAACTACTTCTGTCCCTCCATATCCATGTCCCTGACTAAAATGTAGTGGTGTCTACAGACTACTTCTGTCCATCCATGTCCATGTCCCTGACTAAAATGTAGTGGTGTCTACAGACTACTTCTGTCCATCCATGTCCATGTCCCTGACTAAAATGTAGTGGTGTCTACAGACTACTTCTGTCCATCCATGTCCATGTCCCTGACTAAAATGTAGTGGTATCTACAGACTACTTCTGTCCCTTCATGTCCATGTCCCTGACTAAAATGTAGTGGTGTCTACAGACTACTTCTGTCCCTCCATGTCCATGTCCCTGATTAAAATCTAGTGGTGTCTAGAAACTACTTCTGTCCCTCCATATCCATGTCCCTGACTAAAATGTAGTGGTGTCTACAGACTACTTCTGTCCATCCATGTCCATGTCCCTGACTAAAATGTAGTGGTGTCTACAGACTACTTCTGTCCAGACATGTCCAAGTCCCTGACTAAAATGTAGTCGTGTTTACAGACTACATCTGTCCCTCCATGTCCCTGACTAAAATGTAGTAGTGTCTACAGATTACTTATGTCCCGACATGTCCATGTCCCTGACTAAAGAGACTAGTGACCTCACACTTGAACATACAATAGGCTGTTCGATAAACAATCACTTGCACATCACAGACATGCTGACAACGCTCCAGACACCTTTTGTTTACATTCCATAAGTCTTTTTTTATTACAGGACTAGACTGTATATAAACATAAAATACTTTAATGTGTGTATAATCCATCCATCCATCCATCCATCCATCTTCTTCCACTTATGCAAGGTTGGGTCACGGGGGCAGCAGCCTAAGCAGGGAAGCCCAGACTTCCCTCTCCCCAGCCACTTGGTCCAGCTCTCCCGGGTGATCTCCAGGCGTTCCCAGGCCAGCGGGGAGACATAGTCTTCCCAACGTGTCCTGGGTCTTCCCTGTGGCCTCCTACCGGTCGGACGTGCCCTAAACACCTCCCTAGGGAGGCGTTCGGGTGGCATCCTGACCAGATGCCTGAACCACCTCATCTGGCTCCTCTCCATGTGGAGGAGCAGCGGCTTTACTTTGAGTTCCTCCCGGATGACAGAGCTTCTCACCCTATCTCTAAGGGAGAGACCCGCCACCCAACATTTGGGCCGCTTGTACCCGTGATCTTGTCCTTTTTGTCATAACCCAAAGCTCATGACCATAGGTGAGGATGGGAACGTAGATGGAGCCGTAAATTGAGAGCCTTGCCTTCCGGCTCAGCTCCTTCTTCGCCACAACGGATCGCTACAGCGTCCGCATTACTGAAGACGCCGCACTGGTGAACAAGACTCCCATGTACTTGAACTCCTCCACTTGGGACAGGGTGTCCTCCCCAACCCGGAGATGGCACTCCACCCTTTTCAGGGTGAGAACCATGGACTCGGACTTGGAGGTGCTGATTCTCATCCCATATGTGTGTATAATATACTTATTAATTACAGGACTAGACTGTATATAAACATGTAGTACTTCAATGTGTGTATAATCCATCCACCCATCCATCCATTTTCTACCGCTTATTCCCTTTTGGGGTCTCGGGGGGCGCTAGGGCCTATCTCAGCTACAATCGGGCGGAAGGCGGGGTACACCCTGGTCAAGTGGCCACCTCATCGCGGTGTGTGTATAATATACTTATTAATTACAGGACTAGACTGTATATAAACATGTAGTACTTCAATGTGTGTATAATATACTTATTAATTACAGGACTAGACTGTATATAAACATGTAGTACTTCAATGCGTGTATAATATACTTATTAATTACAGGACTAGACTGTATATAAACATGTAGTACTTCAATGCGTGTATAATATACTTATTAATTACAGGATTAGAATGTATATAAACATGTTGTACTTCAATGTGTGTATAATATACTTATTAATTACAGGACTAGACTGTATATAAACATGTAGTACTTCAATGTGTGTATAATATACTTAGTAATTATAGGACTAGAATGTATATAAACATGTAGTACTTCAATGTGTGTATAATATACTTATTATTTAAAGGACTAGACTGTATATAAACATGTAGTACTTCAATGCGTGTATAATATACTTATTAATTACAGGACTAGACTGTATATAGACATGTAGTACTTCAATGTGTGTGTAATATACTTATTAATTACAGGAGAAGACAGAAATTGAGGGGACACTGTTTGTGTATACAAGGTAAGAATGTTATTATTTGACATGTAAATATGTTTTGATGTGATGTTCAAACTGCAATCTATGTACAGTATGTGATGCATGTACAGTTTGCCATGAATGTACAATATGTACAGTATGTGATGCATGTACAGTATGTGATGCATGTACTGTGGTGCATTTACAGTATGTGGTGCATTTACAGTTTGCCATGCATGGACAGTATGTGATGCATGTTCAATATGTAATATGTGTACAGTATGCCATGCATGTACAATATGTACAGAATGCAATGCATGTGCAGTTTGCCGTGCATGTACAGTATGCCATGCATGTACAGTATGCCATGCATGTACAGTATGCCATGCATGTACAATATGTACAGAATGCAATGCATGTACAGTATGCCATGCATGTACAATATGTGCAGTATGCAATGCATGTACAGTATGCGATGCATGTAATTTATGTATAGTTTGCCTTGCATGCACAATATGTACAGTATGTGATGCATGTACAGTATGCACTGTGTGTACAGTATGCGATGCATGTACATTATGCCATGCATGTACAGTATGTGATGCATGGACAGTATGCTTTAATGTACAATATGTACAGTATGTGATGCATGTACAATATGCAATGTGTGTACAGTATGCCATGCATGTACAGTATGCCATGCATACACAGTATGTGATGCATGTACAGTATGCTTTGATGTACAATATGTACAGTATGCGATGCATGTGCAGTATGTGATGCATGTGCAGTATGCTTTGATGTACAATATGTACAGTATGCGATGCATGTACAGTATGTAATGCATGTACAGTATGTAATCAGAATGTAACAATATCACTGTTACACACTGTCGTGTATAAAGTCTTTTTACACACTGTTGTGTATAAAGTGTTTGCACGCTGTTGTGTATAAAGTGTGTTGACGCATGGTTGTGCATTAAGTGTATTGACACACGGATTGTGTATGAAGTGTGTTGACACACGGATTGTGTATGAAGTGTGTTGACACACGGATTGTGTATGAAGTGTGTTGACACACGGTTGTGTATGAAGTGTGTTGACACACGGATTGTGTATGAAGTGTGTTGACACACGGTTGTGTATAAAGTGTGTTGACACACTGATGTGTATGAAGTGTGTTGACACACGGTTGTGTATGAAGTGTGTTGACACACGGTTGTGTATAAAGTGTGTTGACACACGGTTGTGTATAAAGTGTGTTGACACACGGTTGTGTATAAAGTGTGTTGACACACTGTTGTGTATAAAGTGTGTTGACGCATGGTTGTGCATTAAGTGTGTTGACACACTGTTATGTATGAAGTGTGTTGACACACGGATTGTGTATGAAGTGTGTTGACACACGGTTGTGTATAAAGTGTGTTGACACACTGATGTGTATGAAGTGTGTTGACACACGGTTGTGTATAAAGTGTGTTGACACACGGTTGTGTATAAAGTGTGTTGACACACGGTTGTGTATAAAGTGTGTTGACACACTGTTGTGTATAAAGTGTGTTGACACACTGTTGTGTATAAAGTGTGTTGACACACTGTTGTGTATAAAGTGTGTTGACACACTGTTGTGTATAAAGTGTGTTGACACACTGTTGTGTATAAAGTGTGTTGACACACTGTTGTGTATGAAGTGTGTTGACACACGGTTGTGTATAAAGTGTGTTGACACACTGTTGTGTATAAAGTGTGTTGACACACTGTTGTGTATAACGTGTGTTGACACACTGTTGTGTATAAAGTGTGTTGACACACTGTTGTGTATAAAGTGTGTTGACACACTGTTGTGTATAAAGTGTGTTGACACACTGTTGTGTATAAAGTGTGTTGACACACTGTTGTGTATAAAGTGTGTTGACACACTGTTGTGTATAAAGTGTGTTGACACACTGTTGTGTATAAAGTGTGTTGACACACTGTTGTGTATAAAGTGTGTTGACACACTGTTGTGTATAAAGTGTGTTGACACACGGTGTATAAAGTGTGTTGACACACGGTTGTGTATAAAGTGTGTTGACACACGGTTGTGTATAAAGTGTGTTGACACACGGTTGTGTATAAAGTGTGTTGACACACGGTTGTGTATAAAGTGTGTTGACACACGGTTGTGTATAAAGTGTGTTGACACACGGTTGTGTATAAAGTGTGTTGACACACGGTTGTGTATAAAGTGTGTTGACACACGGTTGTGTATAAAGTGTGTTCACACACTGTTGTGTATAAAGTGTGTTGACACACTGTTGTGCATAAAGTGTGTTGACACACTGTTGTGTATAAAGTGTGTTGACACACTGTTGTGTATAAAGTGTGTTGACACACTGTTGTGTATAAAGTGTGTTGACACACTGTTGTGTATAAAGTGTGTTGACACACTGTTGTGTATAAAGTGTGTTGACACACTGTTGTGTATAATGTGTGTTGACACACTGTTGTGTATAATGTGTGTTGACACACTGTTGTGTATAAAGTGTGTTGACACACTGTTGTGTATAATGTGTGTTGACACACTGTTGTGTATAAAGTCAATTCCACTGTGGCCACCAAGGTCTGCTTCTCCGCACCATGGCTTCACCATCATGAACCGCCTGAGTGCTGACAACCTGGTAGAACCCATCAACAAAGACCTGGAGTTCCAGCTGCAGGACCCTTTTCTGCTCTACAAGAACGCCAACAGTGAGTAGGCAGCACTCATGCACACTACTACAGCAAATATTGCACTTATACACCCAACAACTACAGCAAATACTGCACTTACACACCCAACAACTACAGCAAATATTGCACTTATACACCCAACAACTACAGCAAATACTGCACTTATACACCCAACAACTACAGCAAATACTGCACTTATACACCCAACAACTACAGCAAATACTGCACTTATACACCCAACAACTACAGCAAATACTGCACTTATACACCCAACAACTACAGCAAATACTGCACTTATACACCCAATAACTACAGGAAATACTGCACTTATACACCCAACAACTACAGCAAATACTGCACTTATACACCCAACAACTACAGCAAATACTGCACTTATACACCCAATAACTACAGGAAATACTGCACTTATACACCCAACAACTACAGCAAATACTGCACTTATACACCCAACAACTACAGGAAATACTGCACTTATACACCCAATAACTACAGGAAATACTGCACTTATACACCCAACAACTACAGCAAATACTGCACTTATACACCCAACAACTACAGGAAATACTGCACTTATACACCCAACAACTTCAGCAAATACTGCACTTATACACCCAACAACTACAGCAAATACTGCACTTATACACCCAACAACTACAGCAAATACTGCACTTATACACCCAACAACTACAGCAAATACTGCACTTATACACCCAACAACTACAGCAAATACTGCGCTTATACACCCAACAACTACAGCAAATACTGCACTTATACACCCAATAACTACAGCAAATACTGCACTTATACACCCAATAACTACAGGAAATACTGCACTTATACACCCAACAACTACAGGAAATACTGCACTTATACACCCAATAACTACAGCAAATACTGCACTTATACACCCAACAACTACAGCAAATACTGCACTTATACACCCAACAACTACAGGAAATACTGCACTTATACACCCAACAACTACAGCAAATACTGCACTTATACACCCAACAACTACAGCAAATACTGCACTTATACACCCAACAACTACAGGAAATACTGCACTTATACACCCAACAACTACAGCAAATACTGCACTTATACACCCAACAACTACAGCAAATACTGCGCTTATACACCCAACAACTACAGCAAATACTGCGCTTATACACCCAATAACTACAGGAAATACTGCACTTATACACCTAACAACTACAGCAAATACAACAATGTCATAGATGTCATATATCACATACAACAATGTCATAGATGTCATATATCACATACAACAATGTCATAGATGTCATATATCACATACAACAATGTCATAGATGTCATATATCCCATACAACAATGTCATAGATGTCATATATCACATACAACAATGTCATAGATGTCATATATCACATACAACAATGTCATAGATGTCATAGATCACATACAACAATGTCATAGATGTCATATATCACATACAACAATGTCATAGATGTCATATATCACATACAACAATGTCATAGATGTCATATATCACATACAACAATGTCATAGATGTCATATATCACATACAACAATGTCATAGATGTCATATATCACATACAACGATATATGTTTTATTGTTTAATGGCCATTTTGTTAATTATGGCAAAAACACAAACTATGTAATATTCCCCCACAGAAAAAATGATTTGATACATTGATTTTGATTATTAATTGTTGATCAATGACAGTTTAAAAAAAATTCCGACTAAAAGGTTTGGTATTCAAAATGGCTTCACTCATGAAAAAGTTGTAAAACATTTTCAACACTTAAGTCTCAAGATCTACTTGAGATTATGATTATAAGATTTCATTGTTTCTTGTTTGTTTGATGCACTTTTTGTCAAAGAAAACTGCAATATTTTCTCCCAAAAATATTTGAAAGTGGAAGTTTGCTGTGAAGTATTTGGAGTTGTGAATAATGAATAACAACATTGGTTGGTTTTATAACAAAGTTTAGATGAAAACAACTAGCTACAACCCTCACATTTACCTATTTGCTCTTTTATGACACTTTTCTTTCCTTGAGCAGTATTTTTGGCCACACTTTGGACAGCCCTGTTTTAAATGGGCCGCGGCAAAAAAAATTCAACTTTATGGACAGCATAGAGCTGAAGAGTGCAAATAAGAAAAAGGAGACGATGAGTGAGTACCTCTTGAGCTTGAAGAATGAGGAGACATGAGTGCTCACAGCTTGAGGAAGAAGCTGACTGAGCTGCCACCCACACAGTCCATCAGCAGCTTGAAGAGTGAGGAGACATGAGTGCTCACAGCTTGAGGAAGTAGCTGACTGAGCTGCCACCCACACAGTCCATCAGCAGCCTGAAGAGTGAGGAGACATGAGTGCTCACAGCTTGAGGAAGTAGCTGACTGAGCTGCCACCCACACAGTCCATCAGCAGCCTGAAGAGCAGCCTCATCAAGGCCGGCCATAGAGAGCCGCAGTGTTTGTCCAGTTGTCTGCTGAGCAGGCAGAAGACTGCAGCCAAGGTCAAAGTCAGCGTGGAGTGCTCCCCTTTTGGACTTGGGCTGCCCTTCAGTCTGGAAGACATGCTGTTCTTTTCCAGCTTCACGCCATGCTCTCCTTGGCAATCCAGCTGAGCCCAGGAAGTGCAGACACAAACACACCTGTACTCCCTGCGGACACTGTCGGCACACAAACACCTCATTGCTACGTAACCTCAGCTTCTTCAGGGACCATCAGGGCTCCTACTTTTGCAATAATACTTAACACAATCCTACCTTACACTTTTAATATAGACACTTCCATCATGTGTTGTCATTATCATAACATGAATTGATTAACGTGGACCCCAACTTAAACAGGTTGAAAAACTTATTGGGGTGTTACCATTTAGTGGTCAATTGTGCAGAATATGTACTGTACTGTGCAATCTACTAATACAAGTCTCAATCAATCAAAAACACTTATGGAATACTTTTAAAGTCATTTTAATACGAGACTAATATAGACACATCATGTGTTGTCTTCATTATAACACTTGTATAAGACTTTTAAACTCATTTTGATAGTAGGCTAATATACACACTTACATCATGTGTTGTCTTCATTATAACACTTGTATAAGACTTTTAAACTCATTTTGATAGTAGGCTAATATAGACACTTCCATCATGTGTTGTCTTCATTATAACACTTATAAAAGGTATATAAGGCTGTTAATTTTTTGCCGCTCCAGACAAATTAGTTTTTGTATTTTTGGTCCAACATGGCTCTCTTGATGTGGTGTACAGTATATTTGAAAATGTTCATATTCACCGTGTGTACAATTAACCACTGGCATGGTGTCCAAAGTGCAGCCCACAGCTAACTTTTGAACATTCTAACAATATTATTACACAGACATCAAGTGGAAGAAAAGAGCAAAGAGGTTTAATGTAAGAAGAAAAATGTGCAATGTTGACTCCCAAAAGACAAAGCTGCCATGGAGGCCCTTTTCTCTTTAAAACTTCTTCAGAATAGTTGCAATGGTAAATACTAGAGTCATGAACAATCTGTTTATTGCGTTTGACAGAGCTGCTTGCCGTACATTATTACATTCCTCTCCACTAGGATGATAATCATGGGCAATAATTAGAATTCATTGAGATTGCAGAAAGCCTGTTTAAGAACAATCCAAGCTGAGGATGGAAGCGTGAAGCGGACATAGCAATGCACTTCACACCTTGTATTTGTGTGCAGTGGGCATCTACAGTATTTGGTTCTACGACAAGAGGGACTGCCATCGCATCGCTCAGCTGATGGTCCAGTAAGTGCTTCTTAGCTCATCGCCATGTTGCTGTGATCAGGAGTCACTTCTTACTCTTCTTATGTGACCAAATCCCGCCAGGATTGTCAAACTTGAAGCCGACCACGCACACAGGCCGTCCCCAGTGAAGGCGGAGCCCAGGCCGACCAATGGTGTAGCAGAAGCGCGACCCATGGGAATTCTGGAGCTGCTGAGCAAAGCCAAGGAGGAATACCAGCGGGTGAGCGGGCGGACTGTTGTATACATCGTGGCCTTTTTGGCAGCTTTTCAACCTTTTCATTGACCTTGCTACTAATAAACTAATGTACAAATTCCAATCCGGCTTCAGAACTAAGCACTCCACTGACAAATGCCTTCTCTATCTGAGCGAGCACATCAACCATGAGCTGGACGCGGGCAAATACTGCAGCATGGTCATGCTGGACATTATAAATACTGCAGCATGGTCATGCTGGACATTCAGAAGGCCTTTGACACCGTTAACCACGCTATACTGTTGTATAAGCTCACAGCAATCGGATTGGATATAACCTCATGGAGCTGGATACAATCTTACTTGGAGGGGAGGAACAGGTGGTAGAGGTGAACAGCACCATGTCTCCTCCCCTCTCAGTGAGCTGTGAGTCCCCCAAGGCAGTATACTAGGACCTTTACTGTTCCTCATATACGTAAATGACATGCCATCAGCATGCCACTGTGAATTGTTCCTGTTTGCGGATGACTCGGCCCTGCTGGTATCCGGCAAGGACAAGTCACAGGTGGAACAAATCCTCAGTGCTGAACTCCTTAATATTTACACCTGGCTCGCTGACAACAAGCTATCCATACACTTCGGTAAAACAGAATCCATCCTATTTGGGTCCCATATCAACCTTCTTAAAGTCAGTGACTTCACTATAAAAGTGGGTGACATTGTTATCACCAAGAAGGATGAGATCACCGACCTAGGTTCCATTCTAGAGGCTAATCTTTCCTGTGATAAAATGGCAACCAAGGTAATCAAAAAGGTCAACCAAAGAACGAGATTCCTCTACAGAATCACCTCTCTGGTCAACAAAAGCACCTTGAAGATTCTAGCGGGAACTCTCATTCAACCATTTTCCATTACGCTTGCACCTCCAAAACCCTCAAATCTAGACTCCAAACATCTCAGAACAAGCTAGTCCGGTTACTTTTAGACCTCCACCCCAGATCACACCTCACTCCAACCCACTTCTCCAAAGTGGGCTGGCTCAGGGTGGATGACAGAGTCAAACAACTTGCACTGAGCCTAGTCTATAAAATCCGCTACACCTCCGTGATACCGAAGTACATGTCAAACTACTTCCTTAACGTAAATGAGCGCCATAACCACAACACGGCATAGCTCGGTTGGTAGAGTGGCCGTGCCAGCAACTTGAGGTTTGCAGGTTCGATTCCCGCTTGTGCCATCCTAGTTACTCCCGTTGTGTCCTTGGGAAAGACGCTTTACCCACCTGCTCCCAGTGCCGCCCACACTGGTTTAAATGTAACTTAGATATTGGGTTTCACTATGTAAAGCGCTTTGAGTCACTTGAGAAAAGCGCTATATAAATATAATTCACTTCACTTCACTTTACCCACCTGCTCCCAGTGCCACCCACACTGCTTTAAATGTAACTTAGATATTGGGTTTCACTGTGTAAAGCGCTTTGAGTCACTAGAGAAAAGCGCTATATAAATATAATTCACTTCACTAACACCAGGGGGAGCTCCACAAACCACGTTAAACCCAGATTCCGATCCAACAAAGGTCTTAACTAATTCTCTTTCTATGCCACATCAATGTGGAATGCACTCCCAACAGGTATAAAAGTAAGTGCATCTCTATATTCCTTCAAAAGCGCTCTAAAACAACACCTCCAGGCAACTTTAACACTTTACTAATACCCTCCTCCATTCACATCCCATCTCCCCTGATTATAAATAACCTAATGTAAATAATCAAATGTACTACTAATGTATATACTGTACTTGTTCTTATGCTATGTGAACTCACTATGTTCTCTGCTGGCTGTACATATCCTACTAAATAAGACCTACACTGTTTCAATGTCCACATTTCTCTGTTGATGCAATTGTTGATGACTGAAGTTCTGATATCAACCAAAGCTCCTCATCCCACCCCCCGGATTGTAAATAATGTAAATAATTCAATGTATATACTATGATGATTAACCTGTGTGATGACTGTATTATGTTGATAGTATATATTTGTACCATGAATTGATTAACGTGGACAAGTTGAAAAACTTATTGGGGTGTTACCATTTTAGTGGTCAATTGTACGGAATATGTACTGTACTGTGCAATCTACTAATAAAAGTATCAATCAATCAGACCTGTTCCTGCTTTTTCTGCAAGAAATGAAGGCAGTTTCTGTTGCAGGCGCAGTCATGTGATGCTGATGCACCTACAGAACTGAATGCCACGGGAGCTTCAGCTTCAGAGCACACCTCCCAGCAGTCTGATAAGGTACTTGTGGGAAAACCTCCACTAAGGTTTCAGTGTCATTGGGGCTACGTTCACACGTACGGGATTGTGAACGCTACAATTCCCAGGCTGAAATAAATCACAACTGTATCCAATAAGGGGTCATAAAAACCCTATCAGCTTCATAATTATCTCACATAAAGAAACGGTTGACGAATAAGCAGAAAACAAGAAGTTGTAGAAGTTACATCACTCAGTAAGTGTCCATGCGCTAAAATAGTCCAATATCTCAAATAGTTGGGCTTTAATAACCATCCTACAACCCATGGAAACACCTTTATCTGATCGTGTTCGGGTTTTGAAAAGTCTGACTAAAACACCTGGTTTATGTGATTGAAAAACAGATCTCTCTTTGTGTGGCGCTTGCACAAGTCTCAACGCACGGGACATAACCCATTCAGTAAAAACATAGCAAACAAGAATGGTGTTTGAGAAAGGTCTCACCAGGTGGTGGTTATGAGGGGAGTAGTATATTTACAGCTGAAATTCACTAAGTCAAGAATTTCATTACATGTATATAAAGAAATAGTTGACTTTCAGTGAATTCTAGCTAGCTATATATATATATATATAGCTAGCTAGAATTCACTGAAAGTCAACTATTTCTATATATACATACACATAACACTCATCTACTCATTGTTGTGTTAAGGGTTGAATTGTCCATCTTTGTTCTATTGTCTGTCACTATTTTTCTAACCATGCTGAACACCCTCTCTGATGATGCATTGCTGTGGCACACACAAAAGTGCTTTCATCAAATGCACTAGAGTCTGGAATCTTCCATCTCTCCCTGCAATACACCGCTTCCCACCTACAGCTTTCTTCTTTGACTTCTCCATTATTAATTGAACAAATTGCAAAAGATTCAGCAACACATGTCCAGAATACTGTGTAATTATGCGATTAAAGCAGACTACTTATAGCTTGGATAGGGCTGGAAAATAATGTACGCTACAACCCGAGACGTCACGTATACGCGTCATCATTCCGCGACGTTTTCAACAGGATACATTGCGGGAAATTTAAAATTGCAATTTAGTAAACTAAAGCGGCCGTGTTGGCATGTGTTGCAATGTTAATATTTCATCATTGATACATAAACTATCTGACTGCGTGATCGCTAGTAGTGGCTTTTAGTCGGCCTTTAAGAGGGCCTACTGTAGAACTCCATGTGGAGATTTGAATCCTTGCCTGGTTTTAATAAAAAGAACACTACTGAAATACAGTAGTACCTCAATTTATACACTGAACTCATTTTACCGTCGAATCTTTAACTTCAGTCCAAAGCATACTTTAACAAAATATTTTATGACTACAAAATGTCATTGTTATGTTTTTGAAGAGGACAATAATAATAGAGGAGATTGATTTGGCACTTTTCTAGAAACTCAAAGCGCGTCCAGAGAAGTGAGAAGCCATCTCTCCCGGTGGTTGTGGTCCAAGGAAGGTCATCACCTCAAACTCTTTGTTCAGAAGTTAGAATGGCAAAGTTATTGTGAGAGTATATCAGAAATATAAAAAGAAGTTATCGGAATATAAAGAGTAGATATGAGAGTGTATCAGAAACACAAAAAAGAAGATATGAGAGTATATCGTAAATATAAAGAGAAGATAAAGTATATCATAAGTATAAAGAGACGATGTGAGAGTATATCAGAGATACAAAGAGAAGATATGAGAGTATATCATAAATGTAAAGAGAAGATATGAGAGTATATCAAAAATGTAAAGAGAATATATGAGAGTATATCAGAGATACAAAGAGAAGATATGAGAGTATATCAGAAATACAAAGAGAAGATATGAGAGTATATCAAAAATGTAAAGAGAAGACATGAGAGTATATCAAAAATGTAAAGAGAAGATATGAGAGTACATCAAAAATGTAAAGAGAAGATATGAGAGTATATCAAAAATGTAAAGAGAAGATATGAGAGTACATCAAAATTGTAAAGAGAAGATATGAGAGTACATCAGAAATGTAAAGAGAAGATATGAGAGTACATCAGAAATGTAAAGAGAAGATATGAGAGTATATCAAAAATGTAAAGAGAAGATATGAGAGTACATCAGAAATGTAAAGAGAAGATATGAGAGTATATCAAAAATGTAAAGAGAAGATATGAGAGTACATCAAAAATGTAAAGAGAAGATATGAGAGTACATCAGAAATGTAAAGAGAAGATATGAGAGTATATCAAAAATGTAAAGAGAAGATATGAGAGTACATCAGAAATGTAAATAGAAGATATGAGAGTACATCAAAAATGTAAAGAGTGTTATTGTCTACACTATGCATGGTAGAAATGAAGCAAAATGTTGTAAAGCAATGACTTCTTGTTCTTCTCAGAAGACTCATACGATGGTGAAGCAGATTACAGTGGAGGAGCTTTTTGGTTCCTCCATCCTTAAGGACCCCCCTCTGCCCGCCATGCCCACTAAAAATGCCACATCTGCTTCCGGTGACCCCTCAGCTACTTACCCCAAGAACCAACCCTACCCCCCTGCAGCCCACCAGAACCTTCTCCGTGGTCCCCATGTGGCCGCTCAGGATCCTGGGCCACAGCAGGTGCACCAAGGCCACGGCCTGCTGCCGGCCCCTTACGCAATACATAACAACCCTGTTTTCCAATCGGCGGTCCGCAGGCCCGACCCCCAGTCCCTCTGTTCGCTCTCTCCTCTCATGTTGCCTCCAGAGGCTCGAACTGCTCCCGCGGGGCCCCCAGCTCCCCGGGCTTATATGGAGCAGGATATTCTCAACTCGCTCAAAACGTCAGCGCAGTCGCTCAATGTGGAAATCCACAAGCCTGTGCTGGCGCCCAATTTCCTGCCAAGCACTCTGGTGCCACCTCACAGCTTCCAAGAACCTCCAGTGGTCCTCCAACTCACACAAGACCGGGATGTTCTTTCAAAGCCCCCAAACCTGATCAAACCTGTTTCAGTGAGTTGCAGTCCTCGCTCTACTACTCTTGTTTACCTCTGTCTTCTGTTGCTAGTACAAATGTCATCTACCACTCACAGGCTATTCCTATGAGTCCCGGTCTGGCCGTTCCTAGGCCGGACTCCTCCGTGCTGCTCTCCCCCAGCGCCTTCCAGCAGTCTCTCAGCAAGATGGCGGCTGCAGCTGTGGTCCCTGCATCCCCTTCGGAACACCTGGGCACCTCTGTAGGGGCTATGGAGCCTCCGCAGCACCCCTGCAGCAAAGTCCAGCTGCAAGAGACACTCATACACCTCATCAAGGTATGTCCCTTTTCTCAGGTAGGACCTGTACCTACCACCCTTCTCAGATGCTATTGTTCATACCACCACTTTCAAGAGGAACCTGCTGACCAAAGGAGCAGCACCGACCTTGTGCAAGCAAGTAGTAGTGGCTCCATTACACTTTGGACACCACTAGTCACTTAACGGGTGTGGTCTACACGCATCAAAAAGGAACAATCATACCTCAATAAAGTGTTCAGACCTCTCACTTTTTCACTCCTTTCATGGCAGCCATTTTTTATTTCCCATGAAAGTCCATTCGTCCATTCAGCACCCAGCTTGACAGACATTTAGAAATGTTTGCAAATGTATTACAAAAGTATTGAGTACTTTGCTCTGTATTGAGTATTTGCACGTTTTGAGCTATTACAGCGGGCAGCACGGTGGTAGAGGGGTTAGTGCATCTGCCTCACAATACGAAAGTCCTGAGTAGTCATCGGTTCAATCCCAGGCTCGGGTTCTTTCTGTGTGGAGTTTGCATGTTCTCCCCGTGACTGCGTGGGTTCTCTCCGGGTACTCCGGCTGGGGATAGGCCCCTCCCACCTCCAAAGACATGCACCTGGGGATAGGCCCCTCCCACCTCCAAAGACATGCACCTGGGGATAGGCCCCTCCCACCTCCAAAGACATGCACCTGGGGATAGGTAGATTTGCAACACTAAATGGTCCCTAGTGTGTGAGAGTGAATGTGAATGTTGTCTATCTGTGCTGGCCCTGTCACGAGGTGGCGACTTGTCCAGGATGTAAAACGCCTTCCGCCCGATTTTAGCTGAGATAGGCACCAGCGACCCCAAAGGGAATAAGCGGTAGAAAAATGGATGGATGGATGGAGCTAGTACAGCCACAAGTCTTCTTGGGAATCCTCTGCCATTCTTCCTGGCAGATCCTCTCCAGTTCTGTCAGGTTGGATGGTGAACGTTGGTGGACGGCCATTTTCAGGTCTCTCCAGAGATGCTCCATTGGGTTTAGTTCAGCGCTCTGGCTGGGCCAGTCAAGAATGGTCTCAGAGTTGTTTTGAAGCCACCCCTGTTTTGTTGTCTTGTTGGAAGGTGAACTTGGGTCCAGTCTTAGGTCCTGAGCACTCTGGAAGAGGTTTTCTTCCAGGATATCTCTGTACTTTGCCACATTCATCTCTCCTGCAGTTGCAAACAGTCGTCATGTGCCTGCAGTTGAAAAACATCCCCGTAGCATGATGCTGCCACCACCATGTTACACTGTTGGGGTTGTATTGGGCAGGTGGTTTTCTCCACACGTGCGCTTAGAACAAACGGCAAAAAGTTCAACCATGGCCTCGTCCGACTAGACAATCTTATTGGGAGACCTTCGTGTGTTTTTTTGGCAAACTGTATGCAGGCTTTCATGTGTCTTGCACTGAGGAGAGACTTCCTTCCCATCTGCATCTCAGTGATCTTTGGTTCTTCTTGACCTCTCTCACCGAGGCTCTTGTCCCACCATAGCTCAGTTTGGCTTGATGGCCAGGTCTAGGAAGAGTTGTGGTCGTCCCCGACTTCTTCCATCGAAGGATCATGAAGCCCACTGTGCTCTGAGGAACCTTCTGTGGTAACCTTGGCCAGTTCTGTGCCTTGCCACAATTCTGTCTGTATGAGCTCCTTGGGCAGTTCCTTGGACTTCATGATTGACATGTGAGCTGTAAGGTCTTTTATAGACTGTCCGGATCATGTCCAATCAGTTGACGGATAATTTGATCAAAAACTCCCTAAAACAGCCCACTACCTATAATATAGGTTTTTTAAACATAAGATCATTGTCTCCTAAAACGTTGTTAGTTAATGATATTATCAGAGACAACAATCTTAACGTCATCGGTCTCAGCGAAACCTGGCTTAAACCAAACGACTTTTTTGCGCTAAATGAGGCATGTCCTCCTAACTTTACACATGCGCATATTGCCCGTCCGCTCAAAAGGGGTGGGGGGGTCGCACTAATATACAACGAAAACTTTAACCTTAGTCCTAACATAAATAATAAATATAAATCGTTTGAGGTGCTTACTATGAGGTCTGTCACACCGCTGCCTCTACACCTGGCTGTTATCTACCGCCCCCCAGGGCCCTATTCGGACTTTATTAATGAATTCTCAGAGTTCGTTGCTGATCTAGTGACACACGCCGATAATATAATCATAATGGGGGACTTTAATATCCATATGAATACCCCATCGGACCCACCGTGCGTAGCGCTCCAGACTATAATTGATAGCTGTGGTCTCACACAAATAATAAATGAACCCACGCATCGCAACGGTAATACGATAGACCTAGTGCTTGTCAGGGGCATCACCGTTTCCAAAGTTACGATACTCCCGTATACTAAAGTATTGTCCGATCATTACCTTATAAAATTCGAGGTTCAGACGCATGTTCGTCAAACTAATAATAATAATAACTGCTATAGCAGCCGCAACATTAATACGGCCACAACGACAACTCTTGCTGACCTACTGCCCTCGGTAATGGCACCATTCCCAAAGTATGTGGGCTCTATTGATAACCTCACTAACAACTTTAACGACGCCCTGCGCGAAACCATTGATAACATAGCACCGCTAAAGTTAAAAAAGGCTCCAAAAAAGCGCACCCCGTGGTTTACAGAAGAAACTAGAGCTCAGAAATTATTATGTAGAAAGCTGGAACGCAAATGGCGCACGACTAAACTTGAGGTGCACCATCAAGCATGGAGTGATGGTTTAATAACTTATAAACGCATGCTTACCTTAGCTAAAGCTAAATATTACTCAAATCTCATCCACCGTAATAAAAACGATCCTAAATTTTTGTTTAGTACGGTAGCATCGCTAACCCAACAAGGGACCCCTTCCAGTAGCTCCACCCACTCAGCTGATGACTTTATGCAATTCTTTAGTAAGAAAATTGAAGTCATTAGAAAGGAGATTAAAGACAATGCGTCCCAGCTACAACGGGGTTCTATTAACACTGACACGATTGTATATACGGCGGATACTGCCCTCCAAAATAGTTTCTCTCGTTTTGAGGAAATAACATTAGAGGAATTGTTACAACGTGTAAATGGAATAAAACAAACAACATGTTTACTTGACCCTCTTCCTGGGAAACTGATCAAGGAGCTCTTTGTATTATTAGGTCCATCAGTGCATTCAAAAAAGCGGTTATTCATCCTCTTCTTAAAAGACCTAACCTCGATCCTGACCTCATGGTAAATTACCGACCGGTGTCTCACCTTCCCTTTATTTCAAAAATCCTTGAAAAAATTGTTGCGGAGCAGTTAAATGAACACTTAGCGTCTAACAATCTATGTGAAACCTTTCAATCCGGTTTCAGGGCAAATCACTCGACGGAGACAGCCCTCGCAAAAATGACTAATGATCTATTGCTAACGATGGATTCTGATGCGTCATCTATGTTGCTGCTCCTCGATCTTAGCGCTGCTTTCGATACCGTCGATCATAATATTTTATTAGAACGTATCAAAACACGAATTGGTATGTCAGACTTAGCCCTGTCTTGGTTTAACTCTTATCTTACTGATAGGATGCAGTGCGTCTCCCATAACAATGTGACCTCGGACTACGTTAAGGTAACGTGTGGAGTTCCCCAGGGTTTGGTCCTTGGCCCTGCACTCTTCAGCATCTACATGCTGCCGCTAGGTGACATCATACGCAAATACGGTGTTAGCTTTCACTGTTATGCTGATGACACCCAACTCTACATGCCCCTAAAGCTGACCAACACGCCGGATTGTAGTCAGCTGGAGGCGTGTCTTAATGAAATTAAACAATGGATGTCCGCTAACTTTTTGCAACTCAACGCCAAAAAAACGGAAATGCTGATTATCGGTCCTGCTAGACACCGAACTCTATTTAATAATACAACTCTAACATTTGACAACCAAACAATTAAACAAGGCGACACGGTAAAGAATCCGGGTATTATCTTCCACCCAACTCTCTCCTTTGAGTCACACATTAAAAGCGTTACTAAAACGGCCTTCTTTCATCTCCGTAATATCGCTAAAATTCGCTCCATTCTGTCCACTAAAGACGCTGAGATCATTATCCATGCGTTTGTTACGTCTCGCCTCGACTACTGTAACGTATTATTTTCGGGTCTCCCCATGTCTAGCATTAGAAGATTACAGTTGGTACAAAATGCGGCTGCTAGACTTTTGACAAGAACAAGAAAGTTTGATCACATTACGCCTGTACTGTATATACCTTTATATACATATATACATACATATATACCTATACTGTATATACCTTTATATACATATATACATACATATATACCTATACTGTATATACCTTTATATACATATATACATACATATATACCTATACTGTATATACCTTTATATACATATATACATACATATATACCTATACTGTATATACCTTTATATACATATATACATACATATATACCTATACTGTATATACCTTTATATACATATATACATACATATATACCTGTACTGGCTCACCTGCACTGGCTTCCTGTGCACTTAAGATGTGACTTTAAGGTTTTACTACTTACGTATAAAATACTACACGGTCTAGCTCCATCCTATCTTGCCGATTGTATTGTACCATATGTCCCGGCAAGAAATCTGCCTTCAAAGGACTCCGGCTTATTAGTGATTCCCAAAGCCCAAAAAAAGTCTGCGGGCTATAGAGCGTTTTCCGTTCGGGCTCCAGTACTCTGGAATGCCCTCTCGGTAACAGTTCGCGATGCCACCTCAGTAGAAGCATTTAAGTCTCACCTTAAAACTCATTTGTATACTCTAGCCTTTAAATAGACTCCCTTTTTAGACCAGTTGATCTGCCGTTTCTTTTCTTTTTCTTCTATGTCCCACTCTCCCGTGTGGAGGGGGTCCGGTCCGATCCGGTGGCCATGTACTGCTCGCCTGTGTATCGGCTGGGGACATCTCTGCGCTGCTGGTCCGCCTACGCTTGGGATGGTTTCCTGCTGGCTCCGCTGTGAACGGGACTCTCGCGACTGTGTTGTATCCATTATGGATTGAACTTTCACAGTATCATGTTAGATCCGCTCGACATCCATTGCTTTCCTCCTCTCTAAGGTTTTCATAGTCATCATTGTCACCGACGTCCCACTGGGTCATTATTGTCACCAATGTCCCACTGGGTGTGAGTTTTCCTTGCCCTTATGTGGGCCTACCGAGAATGTTGTGGTGGTTTGTGCAGCCCTTTGAGACACTAGTGATTTAGGGCTATATAAGTAAACATTGATTGATTGATTGATTGACTGGCATGAAGCAGCAGAACCAGAAGAAATGGACAGCATGTGAGTTCAATATGACTGGCACAGCAAAGACCACTTGTCCTTTTTGAGTACATCTGCAGACATACCAGTTATTCTGTCCAGATGGCTGCTGAATGGACCTTCAGGAGAAACTTCTTAGATGTGAGCAATGAAGCAAAGTGAAACTGATCAAGTCTTCCTCTCCGAACCCTTTCACTGTATTTCTTTTGCACTATTTGATTGATTGATTGATACGTTTATTAGTAGATTGCACAGTACAGTACATATTATTAGTAGATTGCACAGTACAGTACATATTCCCTACAATTGACCACTAAATGCTAACACCCCACTAGGTTTTTCCACTTGTTTAAGTCGGGGTCCACGTATATCAATTCATGGTAAGCTATCTTGTTTAGCTATGCATTGTTTATGTTCTTTGCTTTTTGTCTTGCTCTATGCTTTCTAACCTGTGAGGCACTTTGGTCCAATTTGAAAATGATTGTATATAAATAAAATTGCCTTGCCTTTCTCTTGTCCACGCAGAACGACTCCGCCTTCCTGGGAACCATTCATGACGCCTACCTACAGAACCTGTCCAAGGACTTGAGCGCCATGAAGCTCTGATGGTCTTCATCAAGCAGGTGCTCATGAGAGATCTGGACCCTCCTCTTCACTTCTCTCTTGTTGCTGTCTTCAAAGGACAGGATGACTCTTTTCCTTTCCCACTTGCTGGACTAATCGGCCCTTTGGCTGCTGGACTCATTGGTCCTTTGGCAGCTGGACTCATTGGTCCTTTGGCACTGGACTCATCGGCCCTTTGACTGCTGGACTCATTGGTCCTTTGACTGCTGGACTCATTGGTCCTTTGGCACTGGACTCATTGGTCCTTTGGTACTGGACTCATTGGTCCTTTGGCTGCTGGACTCATCGGCCCTTTGGCTGCTGGACTCATCGGCCCTTTGGCTGCTGGACTCATCGGCCCTTTGGCTGCTGGACTAATCGGCCCTTTGGCTGCTGGACTCATTTGTCCTTTGGCACTGGACTCATCGGCCCTTTGGCTGCTGGACTCATTGGTCCTTTGGCTGCTGGACTCATTGGTCCTTTGGCTGATGGCTTCCCTAGAAGTTCTTTAAGAAGGAAGCATTTTCTCTCTCTTGCTTTTCAAATGAGGACCTTTGAGGAAAGCTTTTTTAAGCTTGCCTTCAGACATGCCCTCTATTTCATAACAATACTAGTACAACGCTGCAGTATTTGCCTCTAATGATAGTACAACGCTGCAGTATTTGCCTCTAATGATAGTACAACGCTGCAGTATTTGCCTCTAATGATAGTACAACGCTGCAGTATTTGCCTCTGATTGTACAACGCTGCAGTATTTGCCTCTGATTGTACAACGCTGCAGTATTTGCCTCTAATGATAGTACAACGCTGCAGTATTTGCCTCTAATGATAGTACAACGCTGCAGTATTTGCCTCTAATGATAGTACAACGCTGCAGTATTTGCAGCTTATGATAGTACAACGCTGAAGTGTTTGCAGCTAATGATAGTATAACGCTGCAGTATTTGCAGCTAATGATAGTACAA
>NC_084637.1:35951994-35961994 GCF_033978795.1 Nerophis ophidion
AATATTCACTACTTTTGTTTTGTTCTGTGTGGTGTTTGTGTCTCCTCTCAATTGTTGTGTTTATTGCAGTTCTGAGTGTTGCTGGCTCAGCTTTGCTTCTGGAATTGTTTGCATTGTTATGGCATTGTTGTGTAGTGCTTTGTTGGATTGATTTATAAAAAAAATAAATAATATATATTTTTTTAATTAAAAAAAAAATCGATTTTTTAAAAATTTGAATTGATTCTGAATCGAACAACTTAAACGATTCGATTCGTATTCAAATCGATTTTTTCCCCACACCCCTGATATGTATGCATATACATATATATATATGTACATATATATATATGTATAAACATACATATGTATACAAATATATGTATATATTTGTATACATATATAAGTGTACATACATATTTATATACATATGTGTATATATATATATATATATATATGTACAGTGGGGCAAAAAAGTATTTAGTCAGCCAGCGATTGTGCAAGTTCTCCCACTTCAAATGATGACAGAGGTGTGTCATTTTCATCCTAGGTACACTTCAACTGTGAGAGACAGAATGGGGGAACAAATTCAGGAATTCACATTGTAGGAATTTTAAATAATTTATTTGTAAATTTTGGTGGAAAATAAGTATTTGGTCAAGCATTCAAAGCTCTCACTGATGGAAGGAGGTTTTGGCTCCAAATCTCAGGATACATGGCCCCATTGCATGTATATATACATGTGTATATATATGTATATATGTATGCATGTGTATATACATGTATATACATATGTATGGGTATATATATGTGTGTATGGGTATATATATATATGTGCGTATTTGTGTGTATATATGTATATATATGCATATATATATATGTGTACATATCTGTATATATATGTGTGTATATATATGTATATATGTGTGTGTGTATATATATATATATTTGTATATATGTGTATATGTATATAAATGTACGTATATATGTGTATGTATGTATGTGTGTGTATATATATATGTATATATATATTTGTATATGTGTATATATATATATTTGTATATATATAATGTGTATATATATATTTGTATATAAATGTATATATGTGTATATATAATGTATATGTATATATGTATGTATATATGTATATATATGTATATATATATGCATATATATGTATATATATATGCATATATATGTATATATATATGTATATATATATATGTGCATATATATGTATTTATATATATATGTGTGTGTGTGTATATATATGTGTATAAATATATGTATGTATATATATATAAATAAATATATATGTATATATATTCATATATATGTATATATATGTGTATATATATATATTTGTATGTGTATATATATACATATGTATATATATACATATACATATGTATATATATTTGTATATGTATATATATACGTGTATATATATCCGTGTATATGTGTATATATAATGTATAAATACATGTATATATACATTTCTATATACATGAGTATATATATGTATATATACATGTGTATATATGTATTTATACATACATGTATATATATCTGTGTGTGTATGTATATGTATAATATATACATGTACATATATGTATTTAGACATACATATGCAAATGTATATATATATATATATATATATTTATACGTGTATATATATATATAAATGTATATATATATATGAATGTATATATATATATTTATACATACATGTATGTATATATATGTGTATATATATATATATAAATGTATATATATATATATGAATGTATATATATATTTATACATACATGTATGTATATATATGTGTGTATATATATATTTGTATGTATATGTACATGTATATATATATTTATACATACATGTGTATATATGTATGTATGTGTATATATGTATGAATATATACGTGTATATATATATAACATATATACATGTATATATATATATAAACAAGTATATATATATATATATATGGGTTGTACTTGTATAGCACTTTTCTACCTTCAAGTTACTCAAAGCGCTTTGACACTACTTCCACATTCACACACTGATGGAGGGAGCTGCCATGCAAGGCGCCAACCAGCACCCATCAGGAGCAAGGGTGAAGTGTCTTGCTCAGGACAACGGACGTGACGAGGTTGGTACTAGGTGGGGATTGAACCAGGGACCCTCGGGTTGCGCACGGCCACACATGTATGTATATATATATTTATACATATGTATATGCATTTATATATATATATATATATATATACATATATGTATATACACATATTATATATGTGTATATACATATGTATTTATATAAATATGTGTATATCTTTATATATATGTGTGTATATATGTATATACAAATACAACGAAGTAGACTAAACATATTAGATTGTGTTATCCAAAAATTTGAAAGCAAAGTACATTTTATTGCAGTTTTTTTTCTGAATTTGGGGGTGGCGGGGGTTGCTGGAGCCTACCCCAGCTGCATTGGGGTGGAAGGCGGAGTAGACCCTGGAGAAGTCACCATCTCATCACAGGACTCTCCAGTCCAAGTCTGCCATAGATTAAGCTCCGCCTCCAGCCCTTGGTCCAATCACTGCTCCCCTTTAGCTGATTGACACAAGGAGAAGAAGAAAAGATGATGAGGGGTGTGGTGCCCCCTTGTGGTTGTTGTGTTGTAAGCAGTACTACCTTGTCTTCAAGACTCAAGTACCTGCCTGACTTACCTGTTTTCTTCTTCTTCTTCTTCTTCTTCTTAGTGGTGGTGTTGTGTGCTGCAGCTGTGATGTCATCACCTTGATGGCTGACACACCTGCCATCCACTAGGCTGCTGAATAAGCACATTACAAATACAATAGGTGATTTACAACATGTATCATATATGATACATGAACTTACACGTGTGTGTACACACAATGATCAGGGTCAGATCTTGGTCCACAGAGAAGTTTCCAGTGAGGGTTGGACTATGTCCAGGCTGCCCTTTGTCACCCATTCTGTTCACAACTTTTATGATCACAAGTTCTAGGTGCAGTCAGGGTGTTGAGGGGTTCTGGTGTGGTGGCTGCAGGATTAGGTCTCTGCTTTTTGCAGATGATGTGGTCCTGATGGCTTCATCTGGCCAGGATCTTCAGCTCTCACTGGATCACTTCACAGCCGAGTGTGAAGCGACCGGAATGAGAATCAGCACCTCCAAGTCCGAGTCCATGGTTCTCGCCCGGAAAAGGGTGGAGTGCCATCTCCGGGTTGGGGAGGAGACCCTGCCCCAAGTGGAGGAGTTCAAGTACCTAGGAGTCTTGTTCACCAGTGAGGGAAGAGTGGATGGTGAGGTGGACAGGCGGATCGGTGCGGCGTTTTCAGTAATGCGGACGCTGTATCGATCCGTTGTGGTGAAGAAGGAGCTGAGCCGGAAGGCAAAGCTCTCAATTTACCGGTCGATCTACGTTCCCATCCTCACCTATGGTCATGAGCTTTGGGTCATGACCGAAAGGACAAGATCACGGGTACAAGCGGCCGAAATGTTGGGTGGTGGGTCTCTCCCTTAGAGATAGGGTGAGAAGCTCTGTCATCCGGGAGGAACTCAAAGTAAAGCCGCTGCTCCTCCACATGGAGAGGAGCCAGATGAGGTGGTTCGGGCATCTGGTCAGGATGCCACCCGAACGCCTCCCTAGGGAGGTGTTTAGGGCACGTCCAACCGGTAGGAGGCCACGGGGAAGACCCAGGACACGTTGGGAAGACTATGTCTCCCCGCTGGCCTGGGAACGCCTCGGGATCCCCCGGGAAGAGCTGGACCAAGTGGCTGGGGAGAGGGAAGTCTGGGCTTCCCTGCTTAGGCTGCCTCAGGTAAGAGGGAGGGAGGGAGGGAGGGAGGGAGGAAGGAAGGAAGGAAGGAAGGGAGGGAGGGAGGGAGGGAGGGAGGGAGGGAGGGAGGGAGGGATGGAGGGATGGAGGGATGGAGGGATGGATGGATGGATGGATGGATGGATGGATGGATGGATGTATACCTTTTGTGTGTCAGGTGTTTTGTTGTAGTGTCAATGACCAAGCCTGCCTTGCACTTGCCATGTGCTAGCATGCTAAGTGCTAGCACAGTAGCGTGCTACAGCAGCAACATACCTTGTTTGAAGAGGTGGAGTCACATGACCTGCTGAATGGTGTCGCTCCAGTGGAGTCACATGACCTGCTGGATGGTGTCGCTCCAGTGGAGTCACATGACCTGCTGGATGGTGTCGCTCCAGCACGGCCACAAAGAAACCTTGTGTGCGGCTCTTCTTCACACTGGCACGTACACACTCTCTCACTGGATGTAGGCCACGCTCTGGCCACTCTGGTAACACATCTACTAACCTGAAACACACACACAACACACACATTATACTACACTCACACCACACACACATTATACTACACTCACACCACACACACATTATACTACACTCACACCACACACACATTATACTACACTCACACCACACACACATTATACTACACTCACACCACACACACATTATACTACACTCACACCACACACACATTATACTACACTCACACCACACACACATACTACACTCACATTATACTACACTCACACAACACACACATTATACTACACTCACACCACACACACATTATACTACACACGACACACACATTATACTACACTCACACAACACACATTATACTACACTCACACCACACACACATTATACTACACTCACATTATACTACACTCACACCACACACACATTATACTACACTCACATTATACTACACTCACACCACACACACATTATACTACACTCACACCACACACACATTATACTACACTCACACAACACACACATTATACTACACTCACACCACACACACATTATAGTACACTCACACCACACACACATACTACACTCATACAACACACACATTATACTACACTCACACAACACACACATTATACTACACTCACACAACACACACATTATACTACACTCACACAACACACACGTTATACTACACACGACACACACATACTACACTCACACAACACACACATTATACTACACTCACACAACACACACATTATACTACACTCACACAACACACACATTATAGTACACTCACACCACACACACATTATACTACACTCACACAACACACACATTATACTACACTCACACCACACACACATTATACTACACTCACACCACACACACATTATAGTACACTCACACCACACACACATTATACTACACTCACACCACACACACATTATACTACACTCACACAACACACACATTATACTACACTCACACCACACACACATTATACTACACTCACACAACACACACATTATACTACACTCACACCACACACACATTATACTACACTCACACAACACACACATTATACTACACTCACACCACACACACATTATACTACACTCACATTATACTACACTCACACAACACACACATTATAGTACACTCACACCACACACACATTATACTACACTCACACCACACACATTATACTACACTCACACAACACACACATTATACTACACTCACACAACACACACATTATACTACACTCACACCACACACACATTATACTACACTCACATTATACTACACTCACACAACACACACATTATAGTACACTCACACCACACACACATTATACTACACTCACACAACACACACATTATACTACACTCACACAACACACACATTATACTACACTCACACAACACACATTACACTACACTAACACAACACATACATTATACTACACTCACACAACACACATTATACTACACTCACAACACACACATTATACTACACTCACACAACACACACGTTATACTACACTCACACAACACACATTACACTACACTAACACAACACATACATTATACTACACACGACACACACATTATACTACACTCACACAACACACATTACACTACACTAACACAACACATACATTATACTACACTCACACAACACACATTATACTACACTCACACAACACACACATTATACTACACTCACACAACACACACGTTATACTACACACGACACACACATACTACACTCACACAACACACACATTATGCTACACTCACACAACACACACATTATACTACACTCACACAACACACACATTACTACACTCACACAACACAACATACGTATTACTATACGTACACAACACAAAACATATTACTACACATACACACGACAACATGTAGTACTACAGGTAGACAAGTAAAGGTGTAGAGTATTAGTACAGGTAGACAAGACAAGGTGTTGAGTATTAGTACAAGGTGTAGAGTATTAGTACAGGTAGACAAGGTGTAGATTATTAGTACAAGGTGTAGAGTATTAGTACAGGTAGACAAGACAAGGTGTAGAGTATTAGTACAAGGTGTAGAGTATTAGTACAGGTAGACAAGACAAGGTGTAGGGTATTAGTACAAGGTGTAGGGTATTAGTACAGGTAGACAATACAAGGTGTAGAGTATTAGTACAAGGTGTAGAGTATTAGTACAAGGTGTAGACTATTAGTACAGGTAGACAAGACAAGGTGTAGAGTATTAGTACAAGGTGTAGAGTATTAGTACAAGGTGTAGCATATTAGTACAAGGTGTAGAGTATTAGTACAGGTAGACAAGACAAGGTGTAGAGTATTAGTACAGCTAACCAATGCAAGGTGTAGAGTATTAGTACAAAGTGTAGAGTATTAGTACAGGTAGACAAGACAAGGTGTAGAGTATTAGTACAAAGTGTAGAGTATTAGTACAGGTAGCCAAGACAAGGTGTAGAGTATTAGTACAAGGTGTTGAGTATTAGTACAGCTAGACAATACAAGGTGTAGAGTATTAGTACAAGGTGTAGAGTATTAGTACAGGTAGACAAGACAAGGTGTAGAGTATTAGTACAAGGTGTAGAGTATTAGTACAGGTAGCCAAGACAAGGTGTAGAGTATTAGTACAAGGTGTTGAGTATTAGTACAGCTAGACAATACAAGGTGTAGAGTATTAGTACAACGTGTGAGGACCTGAAGGCGGGGTTGTGTTGCAGACAGGCAGAGACTACGTCCTCGTTCTCCTGGCGGTAGGTGGAGCAGGTGGAGTAGACCAGACGTTTGAGGCGGGGGAAGGTGAGGGCGTGGTTGAGGCAGCGCAGCTGGAAGGATGCCAGTGCACGCAGACGACCTTCCAGCTGGTCAGGGGACGTGGAGGGGGAGGAGCCTGGGTCCTGCAGGCACACCATGCCTGGAACACAAGGTCACTCTTACATCACTTGCTCCTTCACAGCAACACTACCCTCCACTCCCACTACCACCCTCCACAACACTACCCTCCACTCCCACTACCACCCTCCACAACACTACCCTCCACTCCCACTACCACCCTCCACAACACTACCCTCCACTCCAACTCCCACCCTCCACAACACTACCCTCCACTCCAACTCCCACCCTCCACAACACTACCCTCCACTCCCACTACCACCCTCCACAACACTACCCTCCACTCCCACTACCACCCTCCACAACACTACCCTCCACTCCCACTACCACCCTCCACAACACTACCCTCCACTCCCACTACCACCCTCCACAACACTACCCTCCACTCCCACTACCACCCTCCACAACACTACCCTCCACTCCCACTACCACCCTCCACAACACTACCCTCCACTCCCACTACCACCCTCCACAACACTACCCTCCACTCCAACTCCCACCCTCCACAACACTACCCTCCACTCCCACTACCACCCTCCACAACACTACCCTCCACTCCCACTACCACCCTCCACAACACTACCCTCCACTCCCACTACCACCCTCCACAACACTACCCTCCCCTCCCACTACCACCCTCCACAACACTACCCTCCACTCCAACTCCCACCCTCCACAACACTACCCTCCACTCCAACTCCCACCCTCCACAACACTACCCTCCACTCCCACTACCACCCTCCACAACACTACCCTCCACTCCCACTACCACCCTCCACAACACTACCCTCCACTCCCACTCCCACCCTTGTTGTAGTGCGTGTTGTAGTATAAAGACGACAAGAGTCCTGCTGTGTGTCAGTACCGTGTATTCAGGCTGCATGTAGGAAGTACAACGGAGGGGAACACACGTGACACAGTGACAAGTTATAGGTGCGGGCACCGTGGCTGCCACAGGGTGGCGCCGCATGTCCATACAATCATCCTGTAACATCTCCCTTCCTTTAGCAAAGTATCCCCACTGGAACAATGCTGCCTGTAAATCCACTGTAGACCATCAACACACTATTCAACCTCAGATAGCGACACCCGGTTTAACATCCAATATCAGATATCAAGTATATAGCAAAACAGAACGTAACATTACATAGTAGCAGGATAAGAGCACACCTGTCATCAAATCACACTCCATCAGAACATCACTTTTTCTTTTTTTTTTTTTTTTTTTTGTGCAAAATCCACAGTCCATGTGTGTTTGAAAGTGCAAACAGTCCATGTATGTGTATTCGAGTGTGTGAGTGTGTGTGTGTATATGTGTGTCACAGTCCATGTGTGACCTAGAGGTTAAGTCTGTCAGGAGGCCTAATCAGCCTCCCACTCCGGGAGAAAGTCTGGCCCTGAGGCACACGGCGCGGTGTGTCTCTGGCCTGCGGAGTAGACGGTGATGACCTTGGGGCCGGTGAAGACCTTGGAGACTCCCCAGCACCGCCAACACTGTCTCGGTTGCCACTGCCACTCGCAGGCTGCTCTGGGGTTATATCTGGTCGAGCCAGCGGTTGCTCAGGCATTGCCTCGGCCGGTCTAAGGTCAATTCTGTTGCGTCGATATGTGGTCCCCTCTATGTCGACCAGATAGGACCGGAGTCCCAACTGCTGCAGGCACACCCCTCTCCTCCATCTGCCCGTCCTGTCCCCCGGGAGTGGCTTCATTCTGACAGGCTGGCCGACGTTCAGCTCCGGAAGATCCCTCGCCGATTTGTCATACACTAACTTCGCTGCCTGATGCTTCCCCCTCAGCTTGTCGGAAACCCCTGTGATGACCTGAGGTGCAAGGAGCTGGTCGGCCACCGGAAGAAGTGTTCTCAGCCTTCGTGACATGAGACGCTGTGCTGGGCTACAATGTATGCCCTCAGTGGGCGTGTTTCGCCAATGCAGAATGGCCTTCCAGGGGTCCTCTTTGGCACGGTCCGCCTTTTTGCACAAGCCTTTCACAATCTTTACTGCAGACTCTGCTTTGCCATTAGCTTTTGGGTGCCGCGGTGAGGACATGACATGTTCGAAGCTCCACTCCCTTGCAAATGCCCGGAATTCACTGCAGGCAAACTGGCTTCCCCCGTCTGTGATGGCTCTGTCCGGGACGCCATAACGTGCAAACTGTGCCTTGATTCGTCGGATTGTGGTGTCGGCCGACAAGTCAGGGAGCAGGTCTATCTCCCAGAAGTCGGAGTAGTGGTCCACTACGAGCAAAAAGTTCTGTGCTGCATAGCTGTACAAATCCATGCTTACCAGCTGCCATGGACGTGTGGGGAGCGGGTGTGACATCATAGTCTCTTTTTGTTGTTCGTGCGCATACTCGTTACATATTCACAAGAGGCAGCCTTTTCTCGCAGCCTTGTAACAAAAGCATCTATGGATTCTCCTTCCTCTTGCTTTAAGTTTCCAAAAACGTACCTCTCGAATGTGACGTTCTTCGCGGGGGTAAAGTATCCCTCCAGTGCCTCCAGAATAGCATCGGCATCTTTCTGTTGGTCGACAGTGAGTCCCAGGTTGTATTTGTAAACATGGAGGCAGTCGTTTCCCATTAGCCGTCTCAGCACCGCTGCTTGGACGGGCTTCTCCTTCTCGTTGAGCCCCGTTGCCAGCAGATAATCCTCAAACTCTGCTCGGAAGTTTTTCCAGTTGCCGTGAGTGTCTCCAGCCATCTTCATGGGCTCCGGAGGCGGGATGTTGGATGCCATTATACCAACGCGGTGCTA